>NC_090884.1:53529774-53539774 GCF_036669925.1 Montipora capricornis
CAACAATCTTTCGCCCGTCGAGCCGTAATCAAAGCAGATAAAAGTAACCTGTATTTCTAATATTTTACCAAGTGTGATGTTATGTACAACACTGAAGCCAAATGGAAAAGTTCTCAAAAGGCGAATGCAATAGGTGGGTTTGACGTTACATCATCGCCGCCATATTTGTGAACGAAAACAAAAGATCTCTCATCATCGTCTGTTCGTCCCCCAGCAATTGTACATTTCAGCATTGTTATCTGTGTCTCTAGTGATTCGTTGCAAACCAACTATTTGAGAATTTTCAAAACATCACGAGTGACCATAAATCACGAATTGCACGAGCAAGTTCCTATGATTTTTACTTATTGTATAGTCAACAAAATTACTCCATCGCTTTGTTCCCATGAGTTCATCATAAACCCATTGAGATACACAATAAATAACTTCCATAAGGCGCTTATTTGGTCCTTCGGAAAACATACAATGTACGATTTTTGCATGTTGTCCTTCAGTAGCATTTAAAAAAGACTTTAAACATTGAAATTAGGCCTGGCACTACTGTTAAGACTAGTGCAAAGACCAAGCTTTTGCCGATCTACGGCATCATCAGAAATTAAGGAAGATATTCGGCGTTTCAAACTTAGAGACGAATGTAACGTAAAAATGTACAAAAAGCGTGCGGGAAGTATATAGAATTGAGGAAATAATGGGGTATTTTTAGAAATACGAATGTGAATAAAACGAATCAAGAGTATCTAAAGAGCGTGTGTCATTAGGGCTCTCCAGATATGTGACAATAGAGCCACCGTGATAGTCTTCAGAGCAATTGCTGCATTCATCTCGAGAATTGAGGGAAGTTTTATATTTTCTTTTGTAGAATGCTTCAAATAGGCGCAGATTGACGGGGTCGTTCTACAGTGCAATAGTCTTGATTTGATTTCAACGACTTTTTAAAGTGTTTTAATATTTGGAGGTGTGCTTCTTTACGGAGGAGTTTTCATTATAGAGGTGCTCTCTTACACGATTGTGGGTAAAACACGTGGGGCTCCCGATGGAGTGTTGATTCAAATTCCTCCAGTGGCAGACTGGGTTTTCTTAGTTAACAAAATTTGGGGTTGGAGGTGGGCAGTTATTTCGAGTGCATAAATGCTGTGTAGTGTTGTGGGTAAGAGGTCGCCTGAGGGTGTTGACCTGTCGGCGACACGTGCTGGTGCGCCCTCTTTTCGGGAAATCTTAGTGATCTGATGTAGCACCTGACGACCTGTTTACATGGAGGTAGAGTAACCCACCTGTTCACGTAAACTCTTATTTTTTCAGCCTCGCGTTCACATGATAGGTGCGGTAACACGCCCCGCCCAGCCAAGGTCGCTTTTTGCCATGAAGACGTTTGAAGGTGGGGTCACCCGCCAACCCGGTGTTGGCTAGTGGCGGAGGCGTTGCAGCATTTTAAAGTGATAATAAGAAGCCACAGCACTGAAAAATTGAAGCAAGAGTAGCTAGTGAGAGTACAGGAGCATTAACCGCCAGAATGCGTCCTTCACCCAGTTTATGTACTTAGCGACCACGCCGTAGCCTCGAGAACCCCAGCATTGTAAGATTCCATGTAAACGCGAGCTATTTTCGACCCCACCTACCCGGGTTACCCCACCGCCATGGAAAGAGACCTTAACTCCGATCCCAAAGATACTTGGCAAACAATACCTCGAGTCGTTCTTACAACAGAAACTTCCTGAAACTGCTAGACAACCTCAAGAACTTCAACAGCACCAACAACACATGGAATAATGAACACCGACATAACTGACCCGTCACAGTTACGGAACCAGAGAACAACTCTAATATAGTACACATGAGCCTCAGAAAACGACACACAAAAAGTATCTGTATTTCCATGCGTTAAAATAAAACAAAAAGCCTGTGTGAAGGTCTGTGAAACGTTGAAGAGATCCGTCCTTGGCACGTTTAAGTCATCTGCGGGACCTCTGACTCTTTGTCGCGTGAGGTGCTTATTGCTTTGATCTTTAAGGGGGAAGAAAAGCTTCTGCATAAGACTGGAGACCTGTCAGCCTTCTGAACTGCGTCATGTAAGTCATTCCTATCAAAACTTTGAAGTTAAGGGTCGGTTTATTAATGAGAAAGTCTTCGTGAGTAGTGTTCTGGTCCTTCGCTATACGAGCTTCTTTTTGCACCTTGTCAGACCATTGCAGTGTGCTATTTTCCTGGCTGTTAACTTTTGGTCCCACCCTGATGTCACCAAGTGATGTTTACTAGCCTAATGTGCCTTCCTTTCTTCATATATTATCGCTATATTCAGATGATACGTCCGTCATCTGGTCCACTGATTGTTATATGTGCGGTTTCTAACGTGTGCAATGAATTGAGTACCCTACGGGATGTAAATTGAACATGGAGAAATTTGAGGTCGTTCGGCTAGGTGGCTGGGTGAATCGTTCGGTTAGGCGTGTTCCTTTGCAAAGAGGTACAGAAAATATTAAGGTTCCGAGATTTTCTGGGTAATGGCAATCTTGTTGATTGTCGCTGAAGGCCTCTTGTGGATGCGGTTGCACACTGCCTTAACTCCAAGCGTTCGCGTCAATTATCGTCTGAACTGTTGACAGTGCCTTACTTGGGCTCGCAGTCATTCGAGCCGGACGATCAGGTTAAAAGCAAAAGGTTTGACAGGCTAACAAAACTAAAAATTAATTAAGACATACAAGAAGGTAAGAAAGTACAGGTATCTATGTAATCAAATAAACTAGTCTACAACTAAGCACAGAAAAAATCTCTGACTAGGGTGGGAATTGAACCCACGACCTTCGGGTTAGATCACCGCTGCTCTACCGACTGAGCTACAAGGTCAGACGAGAGCAAGCCGTGGGAACTGACAATGTTAAAGTCACCGCAATGAACATGTACAAGGAGAAGGAAGGATTACGTTTTTGCAAACGTTGGCCGTGTAGAACTTTCATGTAAACAGGCTTAACTGATTGGAGTGTAATGTTAAGTGCTAAGTATCTACCCCATATGAACCATGTGAGCGTTCGCCCTACTGATGGAAATGGGCCCTAAGGAGTTTATGGTTAGGGTTAGATGAAAAGTGCTACACGGCCAACGTTTGCAAAAACGTGATCCTTCCTTTTCCTTGTACATATTCATTGCGGTGACTTTAACATCTTCAGCTGCCACGGTGTGCACCCTTTTGACCTTGTAGCTCAGTGGGTAGAGCAGTGGTGATCTAACCCGAGGGTTGTGGGTTCAATTCCCACCCTGGTCAGAGTTTTTCTCTGTCCTTGTGTGGGCCCATTTCCATCAGTAGGGCTAACGCTCACATGGTTCATATGTGGTAGATACTTAGCACTTCACATTACACTCTAGTCAGTTTAGTCTACAACTAGTTCAGGTGAATGTAGACTCTTAGGTTCTAGGTATATGTACGTAAGACAACATCAATGGCAATATTTGTGCTTATTTAATTCCTTATGGATAGATAATATGTTTCAGGCTTTCTGAACAACTGATGGCAATTGTTTCTAAATACGTCAAAAAAGATTGCGCATACGAGTCATGAAAAGAGAAATCAGCTGTTAAGAGAATTTTGTTTAACCCACTTCAGTCTTTTAAGATTATATGCTTTAATAAGAGGCTTGGTTTTTTTTTTAACAGGAGCAGTGAAGCAAACTTTTTCAGAACGTTTAGTCCATTTGCTTTATAACATTAACCCGTTTAATCTTAATGTTAACCTAGCCCTCGTGCTTTGCAAAAAAACATTTAAAAATACTAAGATGATTTTGCTGTCATAGACTAAACCAAATAAGTTGGCTTGTCACGTGGCCTGTATGATTATTGGTCAGACTAATACTAAACTAGCAAGGTCAAATCACTGTACATCACGTGAAGCCTAAAGATTATTTTAGTCATTTATGGATTTTTCTGCAAGTACTGATGACAGGGCTGAATCTCCAAAATGCCTTTCAAGCAGAGAGGGACTGGCTTCCACCGCGAAAGTCATCACATAGTTGGACAGCAAAGCTCCAAACGGCTTGCAAGTGCTTCATGTGAACGGTTTCTGGTATATTCTCCATTCCTGGGATTTGGTCCAAGTTTTTGTCTGCCAGATACAGTTCCAAATATTCTCGCAAACTAAAGAAAACAAACGCACTTAATAATGTTGTAAGGGTTGAATTCTCTGGGAAGCAAGTGTTCCGAGCAAGTAAAAAGAGAGCGGGTATTTTTCGGCTGGCGCAAGAATGGTGCGAGCAACATAGTACGAGGCTCCACGTCAATGAATTGCCTTTTCGGAGTTACCCTCAGGAACTCAATACAGTCTTAGGTTCTAAAAAAGTAATTTTGGTTCATAGAACAAATAAAATAAGTCATCACTCATACTTAGAATCATTTTTAAAATGAAGATTGGGAATGCCTTGATTGTGATCGTCTAAAAAATCCCGTGAGGGGTGGGGGAGGCCCTCCTTAAACAGGTGGTTGGGGTTATGGGAGTGCACTTGAACTATTTTAAAAACAAAATTGAAGGGAAGGTGGGAAATGCTTCCTCTGTCAACTTCTAGATCATTTCCACTGGAGGGCGGGAAAAGGCGGAGGCTCACCTCATGTCAGCTACATTTTCGTCAGCATGTTTTACTTTCAGCAGAATCATTTCCAGCAGCTGCGGCAAAAAGTGCTCCATATCTATGTTGCGAAGAACACGATTAAGATGTCCCGCGACGATGGAGCTCAATTTTACCTTGAAAACGTCTGACATTTCCTCAAAAGGCTCCTGAAAAAGGGTGCATGAAAAGGGCTCTCACATCCGTGTCACTCGACTGTTTTCCTGGCCTCTTTTAAAAGTAATAACAGCATTTTATGCAGTATCTTTCATTCTGGTGCACAGAACGTACTCATTGGAAATACAAGTATTTGAGTACTAATGTCCTCTGAAAAAATGTTGGCATGCCTAGACTTTTCAAATTGTCCGACTTAACCAAACATCAGATCGCTAACATTATGTGTATGTAGGGCTAATTCTGTTCTTGATTTATACTTTACAATGCAGTCTTCCCTAGTGGACAGCTCACGAAGCCGCCACTTTAGCCTGCCTGCTTCAAAAGTCAAGATGGCTAGCAAATGTTGCATCTTCGACACCTTTAATGCTCAATTTTAGCGACCAAAAATCGCCGAAAAGCCTAAGACATTGTCCCTTAAATCTGAGAAGTATGAGAAAGGAAGCTGCAGCAGCTTCTAAAAAGCGTTCAGGAGCATCATTTTGTCTTTACGTTTTTAGGAATATTTGTAACGTGTATTTTGGTTTATAATTTACATTTGCACCGTATTATAAAATCATTTCTTTGGCTTTACCTTCCTTTTGTAGTCAGTTTACAGATGAAGAGCTACTATGTAGAGATGAGAATGGTCTGCCCACTAAAACTTGGAGGATGTATAATTTTGTATCTAGCACTTTCTCTGATTTCGACTAACAATATCACTACCGTAACGTTTTTTCACGCATTCATACTCCCATAAACCTGTTTGCCCTTGCTTTCGTATGAATTATTGGTAGGTGGTTGGAAGAATTAAATCGTACCTGGTTGTTTCTTGATTTTATCTTTGCTTTCTCAAGAGCCATGAGCCGCCACATCGCCAATATGTGGGACAAGTTACAATGCTGCTCTGCCTACAAAATGAGTAGCTCAGTATTACTCAAACAATATTTAGGGCAGAGACAAGCTCCTGGACTAGCATTAATGAAATAAAGTACGTAATGGTAATCTTTGACTAGGAAGCCGGGTTCGTCCAATAATTATCAGGAGAAAAACGAGGGTTTTTGCGAAGAAAGGCATTTGTGATTTAAACTGTTTCTATATGATATGATATGATACGATATGATATATGATACGACACAATATATGATATGATATGGCAAGGTATGGTATGGTATATCATATATATCACATCAGATACATGATATTTAGTAAATAAATCCCTTCAGGCGACTGGTATGTCGGCCGATAATGTCCGCGGCTGAGAGATCCGAAAAGTGAATATTTGGCCGAGAAGCGAAGCTTCGAGAGCAAATATGAAATTTTGAGGACAATTTTCAAAGCCAAGGACATAGCAGAAAGGGGTTTATTTATTTTATAACCCTCCATTAATTTTCATATCGCACAAAAAACCGCCGTAAAAAGCCAGTGTTGATCTGATGCTTCGTATTTTCTCGATGCACTGTTCAAAATTTGAGTACAATAAAGCGTGTCGGTCTCAAGACCTCGAATTGTTCACTTGGTTTATTTTATAGTTACAGTCGAACCTGTAAAAAGGCCCTGTATTAAGCGGCCACCCTCTGTTAAGAGGTCAGTTTTCAAAGTCTCCATTTTTCGCTCATACAAGCGCTGTATTTGTTACCTGTATTAGGCGGCCACCCCGTAGCAGTCCCATGTTTGTCTTTCTTTGTTATTTTTCACAACTTCTATCAGACCTAACTTCCACTTCACGGAATAAGTCTTTTGGCTATCCGCGGTTCGTGACATTGTAAACAAGTGGTTTGAGGATTCAGCACCATTCAAAATAGCGCCGTAGTTAAAATTTACCGAGAAAGACAAATGTAAATGAATCGATCGGTTTATACGTACAGGGAGGTGGTGAGAACTGACTACAGCATTGAAGAACGTTAACTGCGGATGACTTTTTTTTACACGGAGTTTTGTAAACAACAGAGGCCAAGTATGAAGCGGCAACAACTATGAAATGACGTAATGAGGTATTTTGTTGTGAAGTCATTAAATACAGTGCTGTATATTAAGTATACAGTAGAAGAGAAGAGGACAATTTATCGCACAATACTTTTACACAATGTTACGTATACTATAAGTTGGCAACTTTACTTAAAGTATTGATCTCTTGAAAAAGTGTTGATTGTCCTATTATTTCCTTGTATGATATGTTATTAAGAATCGACATTAGACCACGCCCAATGAGTATTTTTTAGTGATCCTGTATTAAGCGGCCACCTGTATTAAGTGACCAGTTCTTCAAGTCCCGAGAGTGGCCATTATATACAGGTTCGACTGTAGTACACAGTGTATTTAGTTCTCTACTCTATAAAATGACTCTAGACACAACGCGCGCCCAGCATGATTTAGTGTATCACGATATTACAATCAAAGTGCCACTGTCGTTACTCGTGGATATGAAAGTTACCGCGATTGTTTAAAATTGTCAGGCTGAAGTTTTCTTTATGCATTAGCATTGATAGTTGGATAATTGTGTAACAGCACGGTGGGCTCTCATATGCAACTAGATACCCAAAATAATGCATGTATGTGAGGCAATCCCTTTTGCTGGAATTCAACCCTGTGAAATAAGTATACCATTTCTCCAATAGGCATACGATTACTCTTTAACACATACTCTATAAAGAGCTGTACCATGTGTTCAAAGTTCGTTGTACAGATGACAGGGTAATTTTGAATAAGGTCTGATTTTTGTTGCCAAGTCATATTGTTAATGTCACCAGGTTTAGCAAGTAGAGCAGATCCATTCAGTAATATTAACACTTTTTGCGCCAATTATACATTCCTCCAACAAACCTTGCGAATATTTATCACTATATTTGATACTGTTACACTTAGAAACAGATGATCTGAACCATAACTGATCACAGGATGTGCATTATATATTCAGGGCCATGTGTTATCTTATCACGAAAAAGACTGAATCACTCTTGACATGGAATGTCTAATAGAGTCTTGACCTTGACAAATTTCAGTTTGGTTTAGCCTTGAGCTCTGCATAGCTTTCCTTAAATGGTTTTATGCTTTTCTGTTTAGGTCTCTGATATGTTCTGGATTGCTTTTCTTTTCCTATTCCCTTGCTGCTTCAATATTTTCAGATCTGTTTTGGCGTTTTGCATTGTTTTTCTTTTCCCTGAACTCTTCACGTGATTTTGTCTCTTCCGCTTGATAGATTCTCTCATATAAGCTCTTTTTCGCCACTGCTTTGTAGAAATTATTACTGGCACTCACATCATTTTTGGCCATCGTTAATAAATCGATTATTACCAGGCTCTGAATAATTGTTGACATTGGTAACACTGCTGATTTCTTAACCTGAAATACTGTCATTATAATAATCTAACTGAAGTGCTAAAACATAGTGACTTCCATCTCGATGTCCAATGTTCACAGTTGTCCGCTTATAGGACTGGTGCCCACCCCTCAATGGATTCATTTATATGTATACAGTAGTAACATTTAATACATTGCAAACCGCTTGCACAATAAGTGCATCACACCATGTATATTGCTGTAACAACAAATTCACAATTCCTCTGTAATGGGTCCAATAAATTTTTGACGGTTGGTTCTGATGGATTCAACTCCAGCAGCATGCACATTCATGTGATAGGAAGGATCATTGTATGACTGGTGGGCAACAGAAGAAAAGGAGCATGAACCATCTGAGGTACATTCTAGTGCCTTCAATCCTTTTTGAGCTAATCGAGCCTGCAACAGTGCTATAGAAGGATTTCTCAGTATTGTATGTGCTGTATGTGTACTCGTTCCATGAGCATCAGGGCCTGGGTTCGATTCAATGTCTCCTGATATCAATAGCTTTTCTCTTGATAGACAATAATTCTCATTTTGTTGGTTGAATTTTGTCGAATGCGTAGTAGCAGATTGATCTTGAATACACAATAGAACTGACAAGTCTTCTTGTGTTTAGCAGTCCTGCTGATAATAAGATAAAAATGACGATTAGAATCTCCTACTCTCAAAGATTGTTACGTCTGAGTTGCGGTCTAGGTATAGAGAGATAATATTTTCCAAAAGCAAGAGATAAACACTTTCTCAACTCAGACGAGCTCGGTACGTACTTATTTAAATAATGCATCATACACTTTCTAATTACCTTGTCTTTCTGAAACAAGCTCGATGTTTTCTTGGAAGGAATTAATCCTGGAAGGTTCTCTGTCCCGGGGAGCATGTACTGTCTCAGCCCTTGCTCTATCGCAGGAGATTGGTACGGATTTCTCATCAGTTTTCGTTACATAATCAGTGACCGAGTCTTTCGAGATTTCTTCATTATGGTCCACCACACAAGTACTAGTGTCTGGAAGCATGAATTGCTTGGTTGCCTCTCTGTTTTTCATGTAACGGATGTTGTTCAAGTTGTATTCATGTGGCTTTGATGACTCATCAGCTGACTCATAGCTTGCAAAACTTCGTGATAGCTTTGAAAAAAATTGGTATACTTTGATAGCTTCGATGTTACTCTCCAAATGGCAGTCACCTTCCAAATGGAATTTATTTATCCCCCGTGAGCTTAGGGGATGAACAGGCACTGTCTTCTCACCATGTGTCTGTCGATTCCATTTCGACATGTATTAAAGTCTTCGCGTTGATCAGTGAAAGGCGGTGCACAATTAATTGCACCAATCTGTACTTGTTCACAATCTTTTGCTTCACCTTCGAACAAAGCCCATTTGTTTAATTCTTTCGTTTCTTGCTTCTAAATGCAGCGGAAGGTGCTCAAACACTTTCTTAAGTATAAAAGCGACATACAGCAATGGCGGCGCACAACCCCGCGAACAGGAAGTCACAGTTTGTTGTGTTTATCCATCCTGATTGGCTTATTAGATCGAACTTCCGGTTACGCAGGAGTGACGCATTTGCATAAAGAACCTCACCAAAACTCGTGGATATATCCACGAGTCAAAAAAATCTCAGAAAGCCTTTTAGAATCTTTTTCGTCAAAAGCCATCCGTAGATAAACCTTTTAGGTCCTGATTTGAATGCGTTGTCTACTTATCATTTCATAATTTTAGCGTAGTATGTTACGTCTATATTTGTTTAAAATATTTCTATTTGAACTTGAATAGTATCGAACAACAAGACTAATTGCCGAGGCGAAGTTCGCACGCCGCTCCAGCAACTTCTGACACTCTTTTGAGCACAAGCACCTTTGCAAAAGCATTTTACTTTTGCGTCCCAGGTATCCTAACAAATCGAAACTGACAAAGTAAAAG
>NC_090884.1:53542274-53589774 GCF_036669925.1 Montipora capricornis
AACATCACAAACGGCTGACAAAGAGGACCGCAGATCCGAGATAACCTGGGCTTCGATGGCTCGCGAAACGGCCTCCTGTAAATGAAATATTCATAGCCATGTAATAAAGTAATGAAATTAGAGTGAGGACGAATTTCGAAGTTGTAAACACTCTTCACGGTTTAAACAGCTCAACGAACATCATAACCACTCAAATCAAGAAGAGAAACACGATCATAATCTCGAAGAAGCAACTGGTCAAACATAATGAAGCAGAGAAAAACCTCAACCTAGTGAAAAGTTCAAACTGATTGGCAAATTTAACATTTAATATACGTAAAAGCTAAATAATAACATTTCAATCGCGGTTTACCTGTGGGATTTTATCAGCGAGGGAGGCAAACACGTTGTCATCACGAGTGTCTCGACTGAAAGCAAATCTCTCTTCCTTCAATAAATAAAAAGCACGACAAAAAAGTGAGACCTCAACGAAGTTGTCACAATATTGTTAAAGTACTTGCCTCGCTTTTTAAACGACGGCTTGATGCTTATATTCCTGATGCAATTATAGCACTATGAGAACAGATTTTCATGCCCTTGTTGCTGTGTGAACTGTGTTTAGACATCCATAATGCCAAATGCATTTATTCTGAAAATCTCAGTAGCAACCTAAAATTCCAAACAGCCTTAATCATTTTAGCCTGAGAATGTTTTGGTTAGAATCCAATCTGATTCTGAACCGAAAGTACAACGAATTTTTTTAACAGAAGCGGTGAATCCACAAAAGGAATTTTGTCATGGCCACATTTGCTCGCCGCCAGAAGAGCTTACGCCTCCAGAGGGCCTATGTTGCCGGCCTCAAGCACGTTTTTCGAATCCTTCACCAAACTGAGAAATACTGTAGATATTGGATCCTAAAACTCACCTGAATGGTATATTTCAATCCTACTACTACTACTACTACTACTACTACTACTACTACTACTACTACTACTACTACTACTACTACTACTACTACTACTACTACTACTACTACTACTACCAATAAATAATAACAGTTATGATAATAAATTATTTATAAAGCGCAAAGTAACATCTAAATATGATCTCATGCGCTCAATATCTAAAGCATTTGTTTGAGTGTGAAGTTTTGTCTGAGTGACATTTTGAGAATTTGAAAGATTCAAAAATGCGGATTCTGATTTGGTGCATTTACGCAGTTCATGAGGAGCGTAGGGTTCATTCTTCACTAACGATGTTGACATTACTAAAATATCAGCTATCAGTACTGTACCTTAAAATCAACAAAAGGTCTTCCCTTTAAAAATCTGTCAGTTAACTGTCTCTCCAAAGCAGTCCAATCATACTGAACAAAAGTCTCCCCTCCCACCTCCAGAGAGTAGTTACAATGGGCCAGGATTAATGGCAGCAGGTCTCTCTCAGGGTCATAGGCTATCAGCTGCGACAATGTTACATCCGTCATGGGAATACGCTCCAGAGGACTGAAAATACAGTAACACGAAAGATGTTCAGCTTTTAGAAGAATATGAAGTTAAAGTTTTAACAAGTGATCCCGCTCACAAATGGAACTTGTACTATTTTCCCGAGGCGTAGAGCAGCTGGCATTATCGCTACTTCCTCCGCGATGGATGGGATGCAAGTCTATTGGAAGGTTTTCTCCCGAGCAGAATGTTATCGATACCCATTCATTCAAGTGAACCAAGTGGCTCGGACCAGGTTAGCGCTATAATCCTCGGTTACGACCAAATAACCACTCGAGCTTTTGGTTGAACACAAACGGAGCTCCAAGAAACTCGGACCTGATGATTAGAGAACGTTGATTAAACTTTATGCCTCATGCTCCACACAGTATGACTGATATTGTTGGCAATGCATTGCTCTGGGCGAGCTCCGTTTGCTGGGACACAAATAATACCAGATATGCCTGGGATATTTTGGCCAAGCCTTGATGGGCTAGGCCGTTTATTGAAAATCAGCATGGTAACCAAGGAAATACCCAAATATAGAAGACATGATCCCAGCAAAGGTGAGGGGACACCCGCCATACACAAGAAAGTAAAAATAGGGAGGGTAGGGAGGGAAAATTGATTTGACTCTGTTGAATCAGCCTCCGCCTAGCTTGCACAAACGTTGAATGATCTAGAGAAAATCCCGGATGACAGAAATGCCCAAACTGCATCATGGGAAATAACTATCTAAGCATGTGACACTCAACATAAATCCATTTATTCCCTCTGGGCAATAAATTTCTTTCATTTCCTTAAAAAGCAAAAAGAAAGCTAGATATGCAACGAGGAAAAGTCTGAAGATAATTCTTAAGTAAAAAACAAAACAACAAACAAAGTCAGCGCAAAATACCCTGGTACTACGCAGCTTTTTCTATCGCTGTGTCATTCCATAGGTGTCAAACGCAGCTCTATTATTTTAAAGGTAAGCTAGGGTCCATTGTTTTTAATGCATATTTATTTATGTCCACTGTTGATGCGAACCAATCCCAACAATGTTTTAATGACCAACCACAAAAGTTCAACAACAGAAAATCTCCATCTGCGATGGAATGCTGACCATCAGTTTACACTTTTTTCTATTTTAAAAAGATGTCTGTTAGGTTTATTGCGGAAAAAACATGACGACATTACGTTCCGTGCTCGATCCATGATTTTTGCATTGGGCACAGCGATTTCTCGTGTGGCTTTTTGACTGCGGACTAATTAGTAGCGTTGCGGACACCAGGCGGGACCTGTGCTCTAAATTTAGTGCCATACTGAGCGATGGGCAAATGAGAGAGATCGTCTTTTTTGGGTGATGGACTTCTGCCATCAAAATATATTTAACGCAAACCTTAAAATTAGCTGTTGGCAACTAATTTGTGGTATAATACATCAGCATCGGCGAACTGAGTTCACTTGTCACTGAAACTTGCTTTACGAAATTCGACGGAAAAATAGCATAAAGGCCAAAAACCCAACCAAATATCAAAATCGAACAATACCTTTCTTGATTGGTTGCACTGCGGTAGATTCCCAAGAACTCGTCATTTGTATTCACCAAGAAAAACAAAAGTGCCATAGAGCACACACTCATTCCTTTGGTACTCGGAAGCAGCATAGCGATAGAACAGTCGTTATCCATTGTGATATTGCATAAGTCTTGTGGCACGCGGAGACGACCTAGAAAAATCACAAGACTGGACAAGTTAATCTAT
Source organism: Montipora capricornis (assembly GCF_036669925.1). Taxonomy (NCBI): domain Eukaryota; kingdom Metazoa; phylum Cnidaria; class Anthozoa; order Scleractinia; family Acroporidae; genus Montipora; species Montipora capricornis. Next base: position 53,545,480 of record NC_090884.1, read on the forward strand.
GCTACCCCCAAGGGAGCAAAATCTACCTGAGCTTGTGAAACAAAAGTAAACTTTTTCTCAGATACAAAATTTCCAAATAACCAGATCGTTTTTAGCCACAGTTAGAAAGTAAGAAAATATTTGGCCTGAGTCATGGCGTACGGACCGAGCACACGCCAAGACCGAGGGCCAAATATCATCCTGTCTAGCCTGCTTGCTGGCGGTAGATGTCGTTGTTGCTGCGAAACACTTATCAGGTCTGGGCCGGGTGACAAAACGACGGGGTGGGGGGTGGGAAAGAGAGGGCGAGAAAAACCGCCTGCCCGAGACCCAGACTTTTCTCGGTAGCTGCCCACTTTCTGTTGAGCTTCCTGTTACATGTCACGCCATAACAAGGGACCAATAAAGTAAGAGACCGTAACCAAGAGGCAGCGTGGTCCAGTGGTCAGCGTGTCGGACTCGCAATCCAGCGGTCCCGGGTTCGAGTCCCGCTCTGACCACTATCTGGATTTGCCCCGAATTCAAATCCTCGGCCACGCTTGTAAATAGCCAACTGGTTTGCCTCCGGCGAGTTGGGATTCTTAACAATGTTACGTTCAATTTGAAATATTTGTTTCGGTTGTTTGTTCGGCCCCACTAGCACTTGTGCTATAACACTGCTGAGGGTAAATAAAGGTATTCTATCTATCTACCTATCTACCAATAAAGTAAGAGACTTGCTCTGGAGCGTCTACTTCCACCTAAAATAGCCATAAAAATTGTACGCAAACTGGCAGTAACTGCAGCAAACGGTAAGTGTAGGTTTTGCCCATTCCGATTTCTTGTTTAATACGAAAAGTTTGAAAAATCCGTGAGGCCATCTTCGGGCAGGGTAAAAACAGAGTTCAAGCGACAGTGGACAAACTGTCGGGGTACGTTAGATCAGGTAGGCAATTAATTCCTATCGAAAAAGTATTTTCCAGCTCAATACGTAAGGCCAAGGAAGCTTTTTTAATTTCAAAACGCAGGACAATTGATCCCAACGGTCTAAATGTCCCTGTTTGTATGTTTGTTCCCAAATATAGTACACTACATTGCCTTGGCTCTTGCTCAAAATATTTAGCGAGAAAACGTTCCTCCAGCGCTTTTTCCGCAGAAGAAAAACAAAAAAGGAGTGTCCTTTTAGGGACACTCAAAATAATGCTTGGTAAAATCTCAGGGGTTAATGTTCGGCTGCCGAGTATAAACTTGGTCCAATATAATGCTCTTGAGCAGGCAAATGACCAAAACAGGAACTGGTCAGTTCAGTTCTCTCGCTAACATTACAAACACGGTGAAAATATGGCTTTTTCCAAACCCTATGGGTAAAACTGCTAGAACATCTTCTCCCTTAGCAGACTTATCACAGCGGTTTCCTGTTCTGGCTTCTTCCGGCTTTTTCCGGCCCTGCTCGCGCTAATGCGTCGTACGGGGAATTTCCCAATAGTTTTATAACGAAAGCGCGCGCGGGGCCGTACGGGAGCTTAAGCACGCGTGTTTTTGAGACGCGGACGGCAACCGGAAGAGAACATTTCACGTGCCAGGACAATGGGGCATCCCAGATTTTCATACAAGTCATCTCTAATGGAGAAAAGATACTTAGCAATGTAAATGTGGTTGTGTGAAGACAATTTAAAAGGGAAAACAGCTCACTTCCGGTTGCTGTCCGCGTCTCAAAAACGCACGTGCTTAAGCTCCCTAAACTCCGTTGTTCGCGGAATTCGAAAATACGACGGCAATGTATATGCGTAGGCAAGCACTAAAAATTTCCTTTGAACCCTTATCATTTCTAACTAAAACATTTTCTTCTGTCCATAACTGCATGGAGATCCATAGATGTCTGACTTTACCTTGTTCACCAAGAAATGAGCGACAAGAATTCCAAGCAAGTTTAAACCTTTGAATTAATCTGTTGAACTCTTCTTTTACAGGTCCTACATAATGACAACCAAAGGAATAAATTAATTCATTTATTCAGTTGAATGGATGTTCTTTAAAAAACCGCCCTAAAGTAATTTGGGTTACTTAGTGCGACCTATGGTCGGTCAGTTTTCGCTTTCGTCACACTCATCAGTAATATTCATAAGCTAGTAGATAATTTTACATTTGTAATTTTCGATTGAGTAAACGAATCCTCCTCTCAAAACTGAGAGCTTTATGGAGAGAAGGTAAAATCGAAACGAAAAGAAAGGTTTCTGGGAAGAGACGCCTGAATTTCGCCGACTTCTCTCCCTCCTCACCCCAAAATGGCCGCCTTTAAATACGGAAAAAAGGATTTCCTTCGTCTAAACGCACAATGCGTCTCTCATCCGTCTTGATACAGGACGAATTAAATGGCGAATGAACGACAAAATAAATTGTCCAAAGTCGTCTCTAGTATAAAAACAAATGTTGGTGGTGGGATACGCTTTCTCAAATCCGTTGGTTGCATTGCCAGAGACGGGTTGGCTGGCCACTGCTTTGTTCTTCAATATCTCGAGGAACTTCATCTAACTTTGAAGCCATCACTTTCAAAGTGAAGTCCGTGAGGTGTAGTGCTTACAACAAAAGATACCAGCGGTTTTTAACTCTTTTTATTACCTCGTTGAAGTGTCCAAAGAAATTCCCGGATGGTAAATTTCTCGGCGTCTGTCCTGTCAATTCTCCGGTGAAATCTATCCATCAATAATCGCTGAAGACGTACTATGTCAGGAAGAAACTGGACACAGCGCAGCTTGTGTTCCTTAATTAAAAGAAAGAGGGTAAGTTAGAGCATGAACTCACAAAACTGTGAGAACGTCACGGTTGAAACTTTTGTGCCGTTTTTCGCGCCTTTGGACTGCATCATAACTTGAAAAGGGGGCCGAAATATCCCCTCTCACCCCCTCCCTAAGTCAACCGTTTTTCAACTGGTTAGAATAAGGTTTAGTACATGAAAAAAAAGCGTTTTCTGTAGATATGGCCATGGAAGTTTGAAAGGCAATCAAAGACTAGAGATAAGAAACGGTTTTCGTTCTCTAGGTTTGGAGCGAAGCTGTGTAACCATGTCCCAAGCGTGTTAGAAGATTTAACCAAGAATAGTTTCAAAAAACGGTACACAATATGCTCATTAAGATTTTGGAAAAAGAAGACCAATATTTAGAACCTGAACTGATGATTGTCAAGCAAATGAGTAAATTTTAGATTTCACTGCTCTCCCCATTTTTTTTCTTCCTTACCTTTCCTTTTGCATTCTCTGTACAATAATGTTGTTGTAATCGCATCTGTGTCCTTCTTCTTTCAAGATGTTACCTTACATTTTTCTTACGTTATTACCTGCATACCGTATTTGTGATAATTTTTGCGCTACTGGTAATTTTGTTCGTTTACTTTAATTGCATTTGTCATTTGTAATTAAACGGAATAAAATGTAATGTCTTTACATTGGTATGTTATTTATTTTTGCTCCCAACCAACTCGATAAGCTATGCTATTTTTGGGTGGGACTTGTATTATTTAATCCTAATGTGAAGTGTTGTAATAAATATTATTTTTATTGTTATTGGTATTGTTTGTTAAAGGTCTGGCCCCAATTGTTCGAAGGCTGAATAGTGCAATCCGCTGGATAAATCACTATCCAATGCATTACTCAATTTGTTGTGCTAGTATTTATCTGCTAGATAGTGATTTATCCGGTGGATAGCGTTATCCACCTTTTGAACAACTGAGGCAAGAACAATTTTGCACAGGGTTGAATCCCTTTCATCGCTAAGAGAAAGATTCCAGTTGATTCTGGCTACATGTGTACTCATCGGTCCAAGTTGCCACAGGTATCTGCCCTATAGCGAAAAGAAATACGTTTCGTAAAATTCTGGCTGGCTCGGGAAAAAAAGTTTTCTTCACTTGCAATTATTGTACATGTTTTAGCTCAAGTATCAGGCGCAAGTTGGTTGACGTTGAAGTCAGTTGTCCTTGAAATAACAATGAATGTACACGACACAACAAACAATACAGCTTAACTAATATATTATTCGATTCGAGTAAGGTGTTTTGTAACTTGTGAAATGCCTGTAACTTTGTGCTCTAAATGATGTAAAAATATGAGGTCCTTTCACGTATCCATGCAATGTAAGCTATTGTATCGTCAGTTGAGAGAGGGGTGATCCTCACATTTAGTTATTGTTACCTGTTTGAGAAAGGCGCTAAGGACTTTATGTTGACTGTCATCAGTGGACTCCGTTATCTGTTGCAATGCGTTTCCAAGCTGTTCTACAGTGACCTGCCGTCGATACTTCCAAAGAGACCGCGTCATGGGCTTCAGACCGTGACTGAGGTCTTCGATTTGCTCCTCAAACTCATAAAGCTGCCGCACTAGAGGATCACTTCCTAGTTAGCAAAATGGGAAATAGAACAGAAAAACATTAACGATATAAAGTAAGTTACGTTGACGTGAACGTCAACACAGAAGAAGTGCAACAAACTATGGTCGTGTACAAAAGACAGGCATGTAATTTTACTATATTCTCGTGAAGAACAAGCATCGAGCAAGCATTCCTAACCTTACGAAAGCTACAAATGAGGCTCGCATGTGATGAAGTAACAAATATATGTTCTTTTCCTTGAGAAATATAGCAAAAGCAACAACCTTACAGAAATAGTCGGGACTCTAGATGAGTATGATTTTCCCCTGGTGCCTCAGTGCCAAATACAATTGACACTTAAATAAAGTTTATCATCATCATCATCATCATCCTCATTTTCAATACCCAGAACCCAACAAAACACTCTTAATTCCCTACTATGCATTGGTCACGGTGAGGAAAGATTTATAAGCATAGTGTCTGAGAAAGTGTCATACCGAATCGTTCGTCTTCCATCAGTAGCTTTAAAGCTTTCTGTAGATTCTGGTCGAGTTGCTGAAAAGGATGTATAAACCATACAAGGTTACAAAAGGCCAAAATAAAGAAAAGCAATATATCACACATAGCTAGCTTGCGTTGGTGCTACTCTGGTTTGGAGAATTAAGAATGTAGTTCACAAGAGTCACTCCTTCTCAAGAGACCTCGGGCGACGAGAATTCGGTTCCTGCTTTTGCCGATCACCCCGTACATTCAAGAGGATACTTATCAACCTATCAAGAGAGTTTTGAGTTGCCACGACGTTAACGTTCCCCAAAACCTTTCCAGATGCTATGTCATATTTTTGTAAAAACTAACGATCCGTACAATGACTGTGATCATGAGCACATCGGACAGACCAAACGTCAAATGTTCCAAAGAGTATAACATCACCTTTTTTCTTGTTAGAAGAAAACGACGCTAATTACTATAACCATTTGCTTTTTAGGAAATTGGTGAGCACATAAAATACTCTTGCGATAGCTTGGGATCACCCCAGATGAAGACACTAGACGGAACGGTGTCGAAACGTTAGACTTTTTGAGCTACAATCACAGAGTAGCATCACATTACGTCTGATTGTTAACATGGTTGCAGTGTAAGCCTAAAATAACAAACAGTTACCACTTACCCTTACTACAGGGGCAATAACAACAGAAGAGAATTCCGTTTCCCACTTTCGCCGACTTTTTCTGGTTGAAAGACGCATGTCGTGAGCGTTCGCTAAAAGAAATGGATATTTAATGTGGAATGACAACCAGAAAGGAACAATTAGTGGCAATAAAGCAATGAGAGCCAATAGAATAAAAGAACCATTGGATTAAAACAACTACAAAATAATGTTAATTGTAACCTAAAATAGAAAACTGACATAACAAAATGTCATAGCAAGTCGATGGCGAACTGTTGAAATTGTAAAAAAAATTATGTCACCTTTATTAAAATTTCTCAAAGCTACAGTAGAATCAAACTACTGTTGGTCTGATATCGTGACATGTTAAATATGATTACATGCATCAAAGCGCTCAATATCAAAATGTTGTATCCCCCTCCCCTTGGTTAGGGAACGAGAGGATCACTTCCGTTCTGTCAAACTATCAACCCTAAATTACTTTCTTTTAGCCTACCTTAAAAGAATCAGAAAATTAATTTATCGATTTCTCAAAGCCTAATGAACTTCTTCAACAAACTTAAACACAACTCCGTGATATTTTCTACAGAGTTAATTAACAGGCACTAAAGTCAAAAAAATGTGATACATGTCAAGCGCTGTATAAGGAACTACGCAATTGGGCTGGTATGTCAATTTTGGAAAACGTGCATCTATAAGATATTACTCAGATGTTTTCATTGTACAAAGTGAAGCAATAATTAATCAGTGAGGTTTTTTGGAAATTATGATAATAAATACAACCTACGAAATGTTGATTTTTCCAGCTCCTAAATTTAATACTGTTACACTAGTTAAGCAAAGTAATAAATGTGTTGGAGCTACCTTGTGGGTTCAAATGAGCTATCGCCTTCCAGAAAACGATGTCTCGAGTCTTTCAAGAAGGCAATTCGCAAAATGGATGGAATAAAAGTACTGCTGTATCGTAACTGCAAATGTCAGGTCTGTCTTTTCTGAAGTTTTCGTAGTCAGAAAACATGCTACTTAGTTTTGAATCAACGATATGAAGAACTTAAGTATCCCTCGGGTCTACGAGAGTACTATGGCTCCATAATTACCTCCTTTTTCAGTATTCATTCTCCCCTTTCTATATAGCTATATGACACTGAAAATAACAGGTTGTACCTGTTTGCCCTCCATTGAGCAAGATCATTTGATGCAAAACAAGATGCACTGTCAAAGCTGCATCATCAACACTCCGTCCTAACGCTCTACCCAGAAGATAAAGATCCCGCCGCAAATGTCGCCACAGAAATTGCGTTACAAGATCTGGCTGGCATGATGGTTTTATCAGTTGAGCAGTGGCCTTCGAAAAAAAAGAAAAAGGAAAGGAACATTTTTTCCAGTTATTTTTGTCCCCAATGAATTTTTTGGGAAATGCTAACTCGCTATTTTAGTGCTTTCCTTAAACTTCAAGGGTTTTGGCAACCTACCTGTACCGTACAGCGCGCATGCGTTTTGCAAAAATGGTTAGTTACGGAATTTAATTACGAGAGCCTGTTAACCACAGGTGCCAGCACTTCCCATGATTCCATCCTTTTATTGGTGAATAATATCTTTGGAATAATTATATGGTTTAAATGAACACAAATCGCTTATTCCGAAAGCTGACCGAAACGATTTAAGTACCAATATATACAATCCTTGTGAATACAATTCCTGTAAGGAAGGCGAACTAAAGATAACGTGACTCTGTGTATTCTTTCGTTTCACCAAGGCAACACACATAGGGCCAAAAAATCTTGAACAAAACCTTATTTTCCGTACCGGCATTACAGTTCCTATGGGAATAATAAAAGCCTCTCTTTACCCTAATGGATTCTTTTTTCTAACTTCCTTATGTTCCCGTCGATAGCGTCGTTCCATTACCCGATACAATAACAACCCTTCACACCACAATCCCTTAATTCGCTCTAACGAAGGGCAGACGATTGCAACGTCAGCTTTTCCATCTCCCTTCGATAGTCAATTTACTTCCAAATTTTTGTGTTTCAAACAACCGCCGAGGCCGCGACGTACTTTCTTTGGAAACTGACCCTATTTGTTAAGATGATGAAACAATTTGACGACAAAAAGGCAAAGTCTAGGCCTTCTAACTTATCAGCAAGAAAGCAAATGACTGAAAAGAACCCAATTGCCATATTTGTGTTTATCAACAGTACCTTTGCATTTCTGGAAGCTCCCATAACCATGGCAGCATGCATAACAATTCGCACAAGGCTGCACAAAATTGGCGACAAGTTTCTTTGTGGTTCAGCAACGGTTGGTCTCGATCCCGGATCACCCAGTGCGTGACCAGTCTTTGTTCTGTCTTGCCTACAACAGTATTGACAGTTATGGGCATTAATTATTTTTACCAATTTGTGTAATCAGGAACTTAACTCATAAAACTTGTAAAACAGGAAATTGATGGAATATAAGGTATAAAAAGAGTCGAATGTTTGCAAAAGTGTGTATGCGATTAAACGTAAGTAGAGGTTTGCATGCCAATGTCTTTGAATGACGTCCTCTATGTGAATGCAGCGGTAATTTTCGCCATTTTACAACATGGCGGAAAAGCGTGCTTAACACAAATGGCACATAACAATAAGAGGCTAAGGATAGCCTTTACTCTGTCCGTGCAGTACAGCGAAAATCGCACGGTCATGGGTTTGAATTCCGTTCAAGCCTGGATTACTCCACTGAAGCCTGATGCCAACTGCTTAAGTTATTGATCCAACTGCGATTATCTTTCTAACTTTTACTTGACGTAAATTACAATGGCAAGAGAAACAATACGCATGCGTGGGAATTAGCAGCCCGAAGATGGAAAAAAGCGAAAGCGCGATCCTATATTATGTTAACTTTCTTAAGACAAGGTAATGGAAAGGTCTTATGCAGACATCTCACCGTTTGGCAACTGCGTATGCTCCCAGAAATCTGTGTTGTTCCCCTCCTAGAACCCTTCCGCAGTCTGGACAAGGACTCTTTTCCACTGGCCTTGAACACTGTTGGTAAGAACACGACGACATGGTTGGGAATTGTACTATCAAAAATTTAAAAGCCGGAGACTACGAGTTTTTGCACCTTACAAGAGAAAAACAATGAGAATCACGCAAACGAATGTGCATGCAGTCCAAAAGGACAACAGTCTAAGAATACAGAATACTTGAATTAGACGAATTGTTGGAACTAAATTTTTCGGCAGCCTTCCTTTTCCATGAGTTACAAAAGAAACCAAGAAGTTAGAAACACATTTACATTTTAACCGGTTTTTTCGTTAATTGATCTTAGTTACTCAGCACATTCTAAGCAAAGACAACCGTTGGTGAGCAAGACTTGTGCACAATATTTGTGAGGCCAGCCCGAACCGAAAATGGTTGACCGTAAAATATGGATGATGCGTCTACAATTTTTTCGCAACTGCGCAAACAAAACCTGAAAAATATTACAAGGAAAAAGACTTACTTCACCAATGAAATATGGGTGCTTGCAATTTCCACATTCTGAAAAGCGAAAACAAAACGTTAAACCAAACCATTTTGGTAATTAAATCAGTCTTGTTTCGTAATAAATGGACAGATGACATGGGATAGCATAAACAATTATCTGCTCTTTCACGGTTACAAGTTATTTTGGTCGTTTGCAAGTCACAGGTGTCTCTCCTGCAACCAGACTCAGGCTAGTAACACTGCAACCCTAAGCTTGCTCACTAGGAATAAATAGTTGTCAAACACAAACAAAACAAAGATTATTCTATCATCACACAAGGGTCTTCTACATTTACGTTAACGTTTGTGAACAAAATATGATTAAACGGCGCACAACACTAGTCTACTACCTCTAAGTTTTTAAAATTTAATTAATCGGCAGTTATTGTTCTCAAATCAGTCCTTCTCAGTCGTCAACCGGAAGTTCCTACTTCACTCGAGCCCAGAACGTTAGTAACCGGGGCAAAGGACCTTTGCACAGACATTCATGACCAGTCAACACCGCGGATTGCGCCGTAAAAACAAATGTCAATACTAACAGATATATCGTTAGGTGAGGAAATACAGAGAAATGATTTCAGATTTAAAATTAAAAGTGTTTACGCGTTTGTGTTTACTTCATTTGTTGGTTGGCTTGCCACTTACCGCAACTATGAGCAGGATACAGCAAAACCAGTCCCGACCTTTAAGGAACAATTTTCCGGCGCTATGAGCACCTCAAATGGTCCTGACTGGTTTATCGCACTCTGTGCTCCAGGGATTTGGACAGATAAGGCCTGAATAACTTTGGTCGGACAACAACAACAACAAACAATATCAAGGACGATAAACGGTAGCTAATACCCACCATACCACTCTCCAGGGCCACCACGTTCTTTCATTGTCTCACCAATAACCTTGATGCAGTCCAGAAAATTGTCCTCCGGGATAGTTGGAAGGTAGGAATTCTATATGGAAGAAAAATTTAGTACAATATACGTTTCAATGTTCGTCCTTATTTTCTTCTAGCTGTGAGAAGCACAGTCATATCGCATGGCTTGCACTCCTACAACCTGTTCATTTTATGACTCCCTTCATTTATTCATTGATTTTCTTATTTTATTTATCAGATTCATTAGTGTTTTCTTTAAAAAGTGGATTAGGCCAGGCAGGCCGTGATATTTAAGTTCTTTTTCCGGGGGAAGATACAGAAAAAGAGACTTCATTATGATGACTACATATGTCCGTAAATTATTAACTGTAAGCACGTTAAAACAAAAAATTACCATCATTGATCGTGGATCGGTCATCAACACGTACAGAGGTTCTGTCAGAGCCCCCGATCCAACGCACTGCAAGGCGATTGAAGCATGGATGATTATTTCAGCTAGGGTGTGATCTTGTGGAGTCTTTCCAGGAAAAACTTTTAGTTCCCTGAAGTCACCTCCTTGGTCGTTTTGAAGAAGTTGCATGGCGAAGGGTTGAGCCTACAAATATAGAATGGATATGAAACGTCACCATAGAGTAATATCTATTGCGGTAGTCTACCAACAGCTAACTGTGATTGAACTGTGCACCCCTTTCAACTGCTCGCTGTTCATGCAGGTCATTTGTCATTCGATCCGCTGCTATTGAGAGTGGGGAGTTTATCTATCATCTAAGAGAGCGAGGGACATCTGTGAGACCTTTGAATTCTCAATAATAGGGAGCTTACGCAAAGACGACGACGCCACCAACAAGAACGTCGCCTTAGAAAATTATAACCCCGAGTCGTTCGGAATTGAAAGTGTGTATCAACATTTGAGGAATAAAATTGGCATGAACGGTGTGGTTGTTTGGGAACAAATTTAAAATATTTCGACAGGTTCTCACGCCCTCTACACAACCTCAAATTTGGTCAAATCGCGTGGTTGTCAGGACAAGGACGGCAAAAAAAATTACCAAAATGCAAATCGCACGTACAGGGCGTTCAGAGCTATTATTTTTGCTCATTAAACCCATTGTTTTGTAGCGTTCTCGTAGCCGTCGTCGTCGTTCTTGTGAAAGCTCCCTGTCATGAAACTCACGACAGCACTTTCTCTGACGAGGGGCGGACGATTGAAACGTCAGCCTCTCGTGTTTCAAACATCTACTGCCACAACGCCGCACATTGTTTGGACCTTTTTCACTTTCTTAACCACACTTGCAATTGCTAAGATGATAAAAATGTTCATGTAACATAAATAAAGTTAACAAGTTGACAGCAAAAAACGCGAGACCTTCTACCCTATTTGCAAGAATACACTGGAAAGAACCTAATCGTTTCATGTGTTTATTAACAGTACCTGTGCATTTCTGGAAATTCCTATAACCATGGCAGCATGTGAAAGTGAATGTTATCATTCATCCGGATACAATTCAAGTGAAGAAATTTATATATCTTTTCCGGAATTTAGGTCTTGATTACCAACAAACGTTTCGACTGAAACCATCAGTGACAAACTTCACTGATGGAGACTGATGGTTTCAGTCGAAACGTTTGTTGATAATCAAGACCTAAATTCCGGAAAAAGATTTATAAATTTCTTCACATGGCAGCATGTATTACAATTCTCGGAAGTCTCACACAAAATTTGTAACGGCTTTGAATTCTCAGTGCTGGTTTGAATGCTATAACACTCACAATGGCATGGTGTTTAAATGTAACCTGTCTGTCTATCAGTGCCTGTTGCGATCCAATAGCGGTATTCGGGGTAGCGTTGACTTTGTTTTCACAAACACCGTCAATTACTGACAATCGCTTCGAAGCGTCACACCTATCAAGCCCAAACCATTGACGGCCCAAGCTCGCGTTACGCGCGAGACGTAGTTGCGAAAAGCGTCACGTCAGCAACACCACTGTTCAAGGCATTTCTTTAAAAAATGTTTTTGTAAGTTGAGTAGGTTTTACGACAAAGGAGCAAAGAAGCCAAATCTTATCAACGAATGAACGAAATAAGTTAACTCACTAAGGTAAGTTAACTCACCTCGTTTATTTTGTGTTGTCTTTCCGTAATCTTCCTAAGACGAAGTCAAGGCTGGACACAGTGATTCACGGAGAATTGTACTCGAAAGCCTTTTTCTCACTGAAAAGCGACTTCGCTGCGCTGTTTTTCTTCCAACGAAAATAGCATAGTCTGTTTTCTTCCCTGTCTGATCAGCTTGCTGAAAGCATGATCCTTTCGGCTCGAATGAAAAAGATTTCCTTCACATTTCTACACTGGAAAGTTGTCTGTCAATGCTTGAGCTCGCCTTTTCGACTATGGGACTGAAATTAGGGATCTTTCCCGCTTGCAAGTGCTACTTAACCCTCCCGTACATAGTCGAATCCTGTGCGTGAAAATATACTGTGCACTGTGGAGAAAGTGGTGTGTTTCAAGGGCCGGATTCGACTGTGTACGGGAGGAGTAAGTAGCACTTGCACGTGGGTAGGATCCCTAATGCCAGTCCCGTAGTCGAAAAGATGAGCACAAGCATCGGTGGACAACTGTCCGTTCTGGAAATGTGAAGGAAATCTTTCTCAGTCGAGCCGAAAGGATAATGCTTTCAGCAAGCCGATCAGACAGGGAAGAAAACAGACAACGCTCGTTTCGTTGGGAAGAAAAACTGCACAGCGAACACCTTTTTAGTGAGAAAGAGGCTTTCGAGTACATCTCCGTGAATCGCTGTTTCCAGCCTTGACTTCGTCTTAGAAAGATTACGACAGCCTCTCAAACAACAACGTCCCAAAACAGTTTAAAGAGGTTCGAAAAGACAAAACAAAATAAACAAGGTGAGTTAACTCACTTTTATTTCGTTCATTCATTGATAACATTTGGCTTCATTGCTCCTATGAAACTAACTCAAAAAACAAAACAAAAATTTGTCTAGAACAGTGTTGCTGCTGACGTGACGCTTTGACACTTACGTCTCGCGCGTAACGCGAGCTTGGGCCGCCTATGCCCAAACTAGAATATTTCGTTAAATGGCCAAGACTAAAACTAGGTGGCTTTTTATCTTCTCACCGTTGTGGAAAGATTCCCGTCATTTCGGAGAAAACCAACAAGCTTTTCTTTAACCTAAAATTCAGTAAAAGAATGACTAAGATAAACTAAAAAAACGGACAGCGAAAAAGAAAAATAATAAGAAAAACACGAATACTTTGAGGTTCAATCAACTCATTCGTTTGGGTGATATAATCCACTGATATTTCTACGAACAGCAGCTAAAAACGTTAATCCCTAACAAAAGGTTTTAAATATCCGCTGTTTCAGTATTCTTAGTATTACTATAAATATGTCCATAATTCTTCGTACCGGATTTAAGGTATAATAGTCTATGAAATTTTCAGATTTGAAAGAGGTACATTTAAGGATTTAAACAAGGCAAGCCCAATTTGCTTATCAGGTAAGCAAATTGGGATGAAAATAGAAAGACGCAAAAACCGGGGCTCTTCTGGATTAAGATACACTACTGGACTGGACTCGGGATTGGATGAATGTTTGCGAGCTCATTGACCTCTCGGGTGCGTAGACATTTGATGAGATGCTTTTTACCCGCTGGTCAAATGAGGCTTCCGCTCTCAGATATGCAGGCACAAAAGTATCACCCAAGAGGTTGCAAGTGCCTCATTCCTTAAGTGACCTGGCATAGCATACAAGATCGTTCAGTGGATATTGGATAAAATTTGTTCGTTTCCCAGGCGTCAAACAGCAACCCATTTTGAATTTAGAGTATACCTTATCAGAAACGTTCTGGCGTTGATGTGACGCATTTACCAACGTCACCTCTCGATACAACGCTAGCAAAAGTAGAATGTCCTTGTAAACACCTTCGCCTTCAATCTCCTGCAATTGCAATGAAGGGATAAAACATCGTATAGGGTTTGATCAGTACACAAATCCTCACTCTACTCTTATTTATCAACATCTCCAAAACCCTAATGAAAATGTAAATTCACATAATTCACTACGACAGTTATGATTCCAACTACCAAAAGGATCAATGGTATCGTTCCAGTTTTACTTTGTAACTATCAGTTACACTAAAGAGAACCATTACTATAAAATTTCGTCTAGAAATTAAAATCATTTCTGGAATCATAAAAACGCTACTCATACTAGCTGATTAAATAAGGATGATTCTTACCGTCATGGCATCAGCAAAGTCTTCAATGTTCCCACTGATGATTCCTTTCGCCAATCCATCGCGAACGTCCCGATACTGTTTCTTGTGAACGACAAATCTGTCGTGGATGACAATTTCCTCCTAAAAATAAATTTTCTTTTTTCCGTAAGGCAATGTTAAGAATTAAATCTACTTTCTGTCCGTTTTGATCTTTACATGAAAAGCATCCACCATCATTCCCTTGAATGAAGACTGCATAGGCCCAGTTTCGGAACGGCTCGGTAGCTTATCTAGGGTCCGAAAATCTGTTTTATCCTTACTCTGTTTTCATCAATACGGGGGTTTCAATAGCGCGAGATCTGGACGTAATACAATACGACAACCTGTAATAACATTCGTCGCGACATTTAGTAGGAGACTTTGTATCCTTTTCTGTAATCATTGCGTTAGTCTCACCTCCTGACGAGCTTCTGGTGGTATAATCCACTGTAGCTCCTGAAACCTTCCAAGGGTCCTGACGCAATCGAAGCCATACCGTCTTACTAGCTGCCTCACTAAAAACAACTGCGGAGTTGTGCTGGCGCTTTTCAAGCAAAGTCGTTTCACAGACTCCAAGAGATACTTAAATTCTCGCTGAACATCAAAGTCACTAGAAAACTTGGAGTCTCCCTCAATGAAAAATTTGTACAGGTAATTTGCTACCAGAGTTAACACATAGCGTCCTTTGGCAACACTTTCGAGGGCATTGGCGTTCATTAGAAAAGGCTCATCAGTATAGGACGCAGCAGTCTCGAAGGCAGCGATTACTTCATCGCAAATCTTTTTGGCATGTTTCAGTTTAACAGTTAACTTCGAATCAGAGATTTTTGCCTGGTAGCGACTGATCAGATTGTCCTGAAAATCAAATGCAACAAAAGATGAAAGCAAGAAGTTATGCATCAGCCACTGACAAACTTGACATCATTGCAGGTTGCCATTAAGACACAGTTTGATGGTTTGAATAAATTTGAACGTAGCTTTGAAAGCTGAAAGACCCAACGTTTCAGTCGACTTCTGTCTAGTGTCTTCATCAGGGGTGATCCAATGTTATTGCAAAGTCCTTTTATTATGCTACTAATTGCTAAATATGTATTTTAATTTATCTTCACAACTGTAACAAGATTGTAGAGACTAAAATGACATAAAGAGGGAGAAAGGGCTAAAGTAGTTAAAACTAGTACTGGCCCTATGCTACAAGGTTTTATTATTTTTATGAGAGATATGCTTTTTTATTACGCAGGAAAAGTAAAAAAAAAAAAAAACTAGAAATTAAAAACAAAAGGCAAACATACAAACATAGGGTATCAACACATACATAAGATAAAGTAATACTGTGAAAAGTACACGAGTCTGAGCAAAACAATTACATTTGGCTATTTTAGTAATCGGAAAGGTATAATTTGAACAGAATTTTCTTTAAAAGTTTCTTGTTTGCTTTAGTTCGAATAGTAATAGGACAGGACGCCCTAATGATAGTAGTTAGTGTCCTTTTCTTTCAATAAGGTGCAAATAGGTGATAGCCTCATAGATCAGTTGGTTAGTTGTCGCACCGGTATCGCGAGATCACGGGTTCAAATCCCGTTGAAGTCCTGAATTTTTCAGGATTCTCTACGCAATTGCTAAAATTGCGCGTTGCACCGGTATCATGAGGACACGGGTTCAAAACCCCGTTGAAGCCCTGAATTTTTCAGGCAACTGCTAAAATTGCGTCCAGAACCGCGAGGATCATAGCTTTACTTGATTACATAATTCTGCAAGTACTTTTTTCTTTACGGGAAAAAAATGTTAAATGGTTACTACAGTTACCTCCATGCATTGGACGCAAAGGAAACAAACTTCTATAATGTGCTGCGGCTCTGGCTGTAAATTCTGAGCTTCTTGCAAGAAAACGTCTAAGTGTTCTTTCACAAACGATTGGCTAAGCAAAGAAAATAAAAAAGGAGCAAAAAAAAAACAGTTTTGTAAATTCCGGCCTATATATCACACGGGAAGGGGAGGGGGGGAGGGGGGGGGGACTGTGGACTGTTAACACCACTCACTTCCACTTTACAACGCGGGTGTCAAAGAGTGCTTTTCAATTCCTCCTTTTCCTGCACATGTGAACGAATACATGTACTTGCTTGTGACTAGCCATTTGATTGTCTGAATTTACTATGATTGGCCAAAGTCATCACTTTAGTAATAACTTTATGTCACTCAATCGAAAACCGATCTGATTAGAAAGCATGTGAATAATAAGTTACCTTGAGCGTAAGAGCTGCTGAAGAAGGAAAGAACGCACCACAGGTGTTGCGTCAATTTGGTAATCAGGAAAAGGGGAGAAATCCCGTGTTTGTGTGCTTTGCTGACCAATCACATAGCGCATGAGATGAGAAAGAGCGTCTTCTTCCAATGCTCTCGGCGATTCACCAAAACAAAACAATGAAACCAGCTCCATAAAAAAGGCGTTGCACCGACGACGATATTCGGATTCTTTGCCCCTTCATTTGAACAAACAGAGAACTATTAAAAAGTGTTGCGTAAGGCGGAAATCGAGCTATCACAGTCTATTACGAAGAGACTAAACATGAAAAACATAGATATTTAAAATTCGGAGCGAATTGTGTTATGATTTCAGTTATAATCGTTAACGAAGCAGTAACGAAAGGAAAGCCTGAAAAGCTCGGGCTTGAACGGGAACTAACGGGAAGTATATTCAAGCCTGAATTTTTCAGGCTTTTCTTAAACACGGTTTCTTATCATTACTGGCTGTGTTATTGACACTGCGAAGTGATTTGTGAAGAATGTCGGATTATGGGCACGTGTATGATAGAGCAAAGATAAATAACAACGTGAAAAATATCATATTTAGACATTTTCTTTTACCTCTTTAGGGCCTCTTCACTGTAGCTTATCAGGAACTTCTCGATAGTCTTTAACGACGGCAGTGAAGAGAAGTCTGTTTCCTCCCCGAGAGCCTTCAAAAAAAATAATAAAATAAATAACAAGAATCCTTTTTGTTAATCGTACATGGGGTTGATCTTCAAAAGCAAATACAGAAAATTGCGCATAAATATCAATGGAATGTCAGTTTCCAATTAAACATTCTTGTAATACAAGAATACATGGGAAGCAACAGGAAGATTGAAACGGAAATGGGAAGGTGAGTGAGCACCAAAATTACAAAATCAAAGCAGGACGATTTCCACATGAAAAGCACGCAGCGTTTTTAATTAAAAGCACTCAAACCCTACCTTACTTTGCACACAACTTCAAAATGGTCTATTTACGGCTTCTTTAGTTCTCAAAACGAATGTAATTTCTATTGATTAGGATGAACATATAATTGCATAATTACAAGTTAACTGACCTTCCACAGTCGAAGTACACTTTCCGAATTAAAGCCACTATTTTTTTCATTCAAAGAAGTCACATGTTCCACAAACAGCCTCACAGCTCCTGCTCTCTGCCACATCGACCTATACGCGGGCGGATAACAAGACCAAAAAAATCTTCATTAAATAAGAACTTTAACGGACAACATGATTATTAGAGCGTTTAGCGAAACACGGATGCCACTGAGGTAAACTTTCTCTCCTGATGAACCGTTTAACCACCCCGTCCATGCATTACTACCACTTAATATATGCTGAGCAATAGTTAATTAACAAAATGCAGCCCAGCAATTCTGGAAATTAACAAAAGCATGATTGGTTTGATGAGAACGACAAGCAACTGCGATAGGAAAGAAATATTAATGTCAGTGTTGAAAAAAATTCCTTTACAAGTCGACTCTAAAGAAGATTACAGGACACTTTACCTGCAGACACCAATCAACATTTTTGCTTTGTCTCCATAATTTGAAGTCGTCTCGGTTGCAGCTTGAAACCTCTCAGTCCCCATCATTACTTCAACTGCTTGCCTGATTGACAGCACTCTGTCACACCACTTTCGAGCGGCGTCTAGGTCCAAGAACACTTCATCAGACGGGTTAAACTCTTCGAGGCAAATGTGCAGGGCAACAACGTCTAAGAGCTGCATCGATAAGAAGAAAACTTTTCACTAGTTTATCGAAAAATGTTCCTGACAGAAAGATCAAGTTTCGACACGAAAAGTGCCAAGGAGCTGTTTGGTGCTAAAGGAATGGCGAGGGTTAAGATGACTAAGGAAAACTGACTGCTTATATAACTGGCAGGGGGATGGGGGCGGGGGGGGGGGGGGATGAAATCCCAAGTACACTGGAAGGGTGACCACAGCAACCTTCTTATTGTAATAGAGGTTAGCCATGGTTCTGTACTTTGCATGAGCAGTAAAAAGTCTTACGAACCAAATACTGTTTCGAGTTTTGAAGGTTTTATTTACGATCACTTGACTCACTATCAATTATCAGTGAATTCACTTCAAGAGGGGCAATTCCTGATAACAACCGTCATGATCAACTTTATGTGTACTTACCACTTCAAAATCGTTTTCTCTGAAGTTTTCTCTCAACCTTGGTACAACATTTGGCTGGGCTTGCACAAGTTTTGCAAAACACCTCAGTCGTGACTGGATTCTACCGTGCCCCAGATGAATGAGGGCTATGTCCAATAACTCATTTCCATCTTCATCCTTTTCGAGCCCAAGTTCTCGAGCCGAGGAGATAACTGCCTCGCATACAAGCTGAATGAATCGAGGATAAACCAAGATTACCAAATTTATTAGCACTTTAAGAAGAATGAATTTTTTCAGGCTCATAAGCAGCTTAACGGCGATTATCATCGACCAAAAAATTTTTTCACATCTGCAGTTCAAATATATGGCATTTTGTACTAGCTCTATTGTTGTATCAATTGAAAATTACGTTAAAACTTGTTGGTTTATGTCTGTCGGGGGTAAAGGTCAGTTTACACGGTACAATTTGTCGCTCCGATTTTTCGGTCAGACGCCGTCGGAGCCCAAATCTTGGTCAAAACTTGACCAGCTCTCAGATTTGGATTCAGAGCTTATTTGGTAGAGTATCACTCTGTTACTGTGGAGGGTCGAGTCGAATCCCATAAAGATTTGAACTTTAAGTTTTCCCTTACGATTTTCTCCAGGGGCTCATGACCAGGCCCCAGCTTTTCAAAAGGTGGATAACACGATCCGGCGGATAAATCACAATCCACTGGATAGCGCAATTGGTTTCGCTGTTACTTATCCACTGGAGAGCGATTTATCCGGCAAATTGCGCAATTCATCGCTTGAACAACTGGGGGCAAGATGGAACCACTAATACTCCGATATGAGTGACCGTTTTCTCAAATCTGGTGTTTTTGTTTCGTTTTTTCTTCTTTTCTTTTTGTTTTTCTCTTCTTGTTACGGATGGCGGTCATGGCGGTGACTGCTTGATGCAGTCGTAGTCTATACGTACATTCCACCCTTGCTTACCATAGAGTCTCCAGTAGCTCAGTGGTTAGAGCATCCGAACTAGATCACGGAGGGTCGTGGGTTCAAATCCCATCTAGGGCTAGGAAGTGCGTGGAGGTAATGTGCAATGATTAACAAAGGGGCAAAACACTTCAAGGAGAAGCTTCTTTAAATATAAAGTAAAATGGTCCAAGAAACGAGGACTCCCACGACAGGCAAGCAAGTAAGTTCTCTCATTTCTTCGAAGTCTCTAGGAAAGTGTATGCGGGTACTTCCTTTATTTTAAAATGTTAATAAGAAAAATGACATTTGAAAACCTCGTGTTCGCGTGTGCTTGAGGGATTGTAAACCATGTGGACGTAGTCTGACAGATAAGGTAATGCTTGGAGATATTCATCTCGTAGTCCATCGAAAAGACGCCCTGTCTCCGAAGTTTTGATGAGATCTCTTAAACACTCGACCAGACAAGCACTGGATGTAGCTGTAAAGCAAACATCAGAAAGCAAAGTTACAGTAAATTCTGTTAAGTTTATGAACAATAGCTGACGTTGGACGTTTTCCATTCGAATATATAACTAAGGTTAAAATTCCGTAAATTTTAGGTGGGAACAGCGGTCTCAGGGTAACCGCTTAAAGATATTGGAGATATCATTAAGGACGTTCGCGCGAAAATCTTCTCACACTGAAAGTTGTTTCATTTCTCGCCTGAAGTTAGGTCATAAATTACTTATTCCAAAAATGAAAAAAAAATTGGGGGATCACCGCCTTTGTTTCGGAGAAAAAGGCAAGGGGAAAATGCCCTAGTTTCGATAGATAGGTCATCACAACAAGATGTAGCCCCATCTACTCATCCGTCGAAAATCATAAAAATAATACGTGAGAGTGAAGGTTTCTGTGCATAGAAATATAGAAGTGGGTTTTTCAGATAATTACATGCCGCTGGGGATGTCGTGAACAGTAGAGTTAATCTTCAACGAGCGTTTTCGCAAGCCCTACCGGTTGTAACCACTCAGGACACAAGGAAAGAAAATTTTTTAAAAAGATAACTTCTTACATTGTAATTTTTTTTATTTCATCATATTTTGTCGATTGTAAGAAGAGCAAGTGATTCATGTCTTAAGAAATAGGGGTCACCGATGATCTAAACGAGTAAAATCGATGTGATTTGCGAAGCTCTCGGAAAATTTAGTGTGTCACGATTTTGCGTGACCTGTCGCTAACAGCATTCTAGAATTTGAACACAAAAAATTCCTCCTCCACTGCTTTCCCTTCCCGGATTTTGAGTCGAATGGAGAGCTACCAAAATATTCTTCAGATGACATTGATGACTGACGCAAACAAGCCCTTAATATTTTGCTAAAATACCACTTAAGACAAGAATACAAAATGACAAACAATCGTTCACAGGTGATATCATGTTTCTCAACTTAGCTTACGTATCTGCACCTAACAAAAACTGAGAGATTTAGCTTTTCGTTAATGTTGCATTGCGTTAACGTGAACAAAGGAGAAACAGCAGGCTGCTCCGTGTCATAAAAGCGTGAAAGTTCTCTAATCTTACCCTTCTCTCTCTTTTGAAAAGTTACTTGTCAACTGTAGCTAATTGGAAGGAAATGAACTTATAATCCAACAAGTGTTTTCCATTCTTTTAAAATGAAGCATCTTTTAGACTGACGTTTGGAGTTTACGCGATGCTAATTTTCTTAAATATTACGATATACTTTTTTAAAATTAATTTCTAAAAAAAACAGATAAGCTAAAAATGGCAGCCCACGTTTTCGCAAAGCCCAGTTTCAATGTAGTATACAAAAGGGAAAATAGAGGATTACATGGCCGCGCGGATATACGAAATTTGTCTTCAAGTGTTGAAAAATATTCCACGAGTGAGCGCAGCGAACACCAACGAAATACTAAATAATTTCACGAAAGGCATCAAAAGGCGCGATTTTAATACATAACCATAGCAACAGTGATCTTTTCACGTGTGAAGATACCATGTTTTCGAGCAAAAGCTCACTTAGTCTTTCATTGGTGTTTATATAATAATATAAATTACCTGCCACGCTAGAAGCGCTTTGTAGCAGGTTGTCCACTTGTTGCTTGACGAGGAACGAAAACGGGAACATGCACTGGAATGTATGACCTCCGGCACCAGACCCAAGCACTTGTACCCGCTCGCGAACAGCATTTGTAACAGGAGAAATAATCTTGCTGTAACTCAGGTCCGAAATGTTGGGGTTTGCAAGAATCCTTAACCATACAGTAGGAAGCCAAGAGCTGCCGTTCTTCATCAAATTCAAGTTACTGTCTGTGTCGGTTAAAGCAATGATTTCAGCCAGGATTGGAACAACAGAGGAATAAACTCTTTTCCAGAGTGCTTTTCTGAAAGTACCCCACTCTTGTACACCTGTTCCCGACAGAGCTTCCGCATAAAGCCACTGGCTTGCACTGTAAGCAGTGCTTTCACTTTCTTTCAGAAGGTTGTACGTCCTTTGGACTAAGACACTAGCAAATGTCATCTCGTCTTGAAAAGAAAAAAAATTCCTTATAAATAGTGTTCTATACATGAGATCAAGTGTAGGTTCGTTGGGGCTTTTTCGTCTTTTATTTAAGGGTTTCCATACGTTTATTCCAGATAAGCGGCTGACAATGGGGGGATTGAGCGACTGAGACCACAGCGCGACCCCAAAACTCGACAGCCTGCTCGCAGGCTAAACAGAAGCTACGGGCAGCAGTAGACCGCTGGAAACAGGCTTTTATTAATACCCCTGGTACTAGGAAATAGCTGTTTTCATTTGATTGGTTAATCAAACCTTTTCGTTCGCCGTCAAACCATGTTAAAAGCAGGCTAACGATTGAAAAAGCAAACGAGATGCACGACCGCTTCCGTCTTTGAAAGAAGGGATACAACTTTTAGTGTCATTCTCGGAAAAGTCTGATTATAACGACGTTTCCCAACAGTTTCCACTTTTCAATCGAAAACAGCTGCGCGACTGTTCTACTGGAAAACGTAAAATACACCAACATAACAGGTGTTGCATGTTATCTCCACGATGTAAGTAAGCAAAACTTTTGTATCAAATTTACAAAGCCGAGATGAATCAACGTCAGGGAATGTCTCGAGTTCACAGATTGTTCAAGTGCTACTACAACCAAAAAATGAATTCTTTTCCTTTGGATTTCATAACTATGTTAACTAACACTCTAAGTTACCCAAGTTTTTAGCCTGGATTAAAAAAAAAAGACACCTGTTGATTTTAACTGGAATTTTCCTAGTTAATGGTCTGCCATTATTCAACTTTAAAATCTTGAGAGAGCTGGATCGAGGAGAAAATGGCGTCAAAGACACTCTAGTTTAAAAGTGCATGTGTACGCGGCTGAATTAATATGAAGCGCGGGAGTTTCGGGCTTTCAGAGGTATAAGCTCGTGTTTGATGTACATGACAAGCTGCATTTACACGATGAAATTTTAAGCTAGTGAGTAAATGGCGTCACTTTTTCATTGATCCAGTCCTCTAAGTTCAAACTGGTCAGTTTTGAACGTGAGTAAAGACGGACTGTGAAATCCAAAAGTTACACTCAAATTAAACAAATTCTGAAGAAGAAGTAGTTTTTTTTTTTTTTATCATAGTAGCTCTTTAACGTAGGAACTGAAAATGCAAGTTTTACGAGTAAAAATAAATAGAACCCCCAAAATAAGTGCTGGGTGACAATTTTTTTATGTCCAGAAATGCCCCAAATTAGATGCATGCGGATTTTCAATAAGCGTCACGAAGTGTCCCCTTGCTCATCTTCCCAACTTAAACGTCAATCATGTCGCGGAATACAGACAATTTAGTCACAAAGTGTCCCCCAAATGCTGCTTATTAAGTAAAGATTACCTGCTGCATTTACCCAAAGCTTAAAATAACGCCAACCTTCATCTTTACCTTGTTGTTGAAAAAAGGTAGCAAATGCTTAGACTTAAAGGGACACTTTGTGTCGGATGTCAAAATTGGGCGTGCATCTCATTAGGTGCATTTCTGGACATAAGTGAATTTTTTAGGGCAAGCATCATGTTGGCTCAACATAGTTTATAATCACCGTTTATCCTTTCAAAGTTTTCTGGTAAGAGTTGTAACAAAAGTTCTATTCTCTGGGTAGATCGATCACATGAACCAGCTTCGTTATCGACTCTGCAAGCTGCAGCTTGGACAGAGTTTCGCAAGAGATTAACAGCCAACATTTGTGCTTTTTTGCCCGTCCCTGGTTGCATTCTAAACAATTCGCTGATTGGTCTGTCAATCAAATGCTCAATGGATGGTGTGTTTCCGCCTGGAGGACGAAGCTCGTCAATGTGAACCGACATCCACTTTCCACCTTGAAAGCCGACAAAATTACAACATCCGCCGGAAATTCTAGGCAGTTGCACTACCAGAACGATGTGGACTGGTTCAATTTTGGCAAGATCGAGGAGTTCAGGTGCATTATTTCGTTCTTCCATGAGAATGTGTCTTGCACCAGCGATCAAACTGAAATTGTCATCACCCGAATCGCACTGAACAATGAGAATACCAGGACAGCCGCCCCCAAGGCGTTCAAAAAAGCATCTGTAACGAAGGTACAACACACGTGAGACCGACACACACGAATTCAATATTCAGTATTTTTCATTTTTGGGAGACTGCTTATTCCTTGGTTCATTCAAAAGGTGCAAGAACGTTCAAACTTCAGTAGTTAAATCGTACAACCCAAAAGAGTATCTCTTGGATATTCCTAGAGTTTCCACGGATTCTAAGGTAACCAGCTTCAGCCCACAAATGAACAAATTTCGTATTTTGATAAGATTGAATAACGATTGCTTATTTTTACATGAGCTCGGACTCCTTTGTTCCTTTCGGGGGGAATATATTACATAACCCCCAAATCAACTGTCCGAAATGCTGAGTACGGGGCTATTGAACAGCTAATTTAAATGCGAGGGGATTATGTCTTAATATGCAAGGGGGATAAGTGACTTATCACCCTTGCATATTAACACATAATCCCCTCGCATTTTAATTAGCTTTTCATGAGGAACAAATTATGAGTACTTCATGAAGTTGCCCTTTTAGTGTTTTGTGGTATTCTTGCTTCATTCCTCGCCTGAATTTTCTTGTCGGTTACAGTAGTGATCCCTCGGCCGGAATCTTCTTTATCTGTAAAAAGGTCGGTCAAAAGATCCTCGGTGCGTAAATATTGAAATTGTCAACTGCTATCTCCTTGTCTGCATCCGCAAATAAAGATTCAAAGTTGTTTTCCGAAAGGTCAATTGACCTGCTGCCGCTAAAACTACTTTGAGTGATAAACAGTTCTGACTTTGAATCACTGAACATTGCTACCCTGTTCTTAGCATTCACTACGAACAAGACGAGCAACTAATTCGAAATGCGACTTTAAAAAATTAACATAATTAAAAGGCCGAGAAACTTGTGAATCCCACTAGTGCCAGCATGGAGTGTTGAAAAACAAAAGAAAGATGAACAATAGAGGAATTTTTCTTCAGTGTATTTTTGCATCCATTGAGGAATCCTCGCCAATGTAAAAATAAGCCATTTATCGGCCTTCAGCTCGTGGTCATGTGATTTATTCCCCTCGTGCGTTGCCCGATGGCGCAGCCCTCGGGCAACGCACGAGGGGAATAAATTACATAACCCCTCGCTTCAGGCCGATAACCCTTACATAACTGATTTCGTTTGTAATAACTTACTAATTGACGTCAGCCCTTTGAGGAGCTTACTTTTGGGATTTCCAGGAACATTAAAACAAAGGATACAAATAAACATCATCACTAATATCATCATGAAGAATAAGGGCAGCTGTAGCCGGATGCTCGACTCAAACTTTCAAGTCCGGCTCCATGTCACTCAGCTGTGCTTCCAACCCACCCACCCTCATCCATTTGAACTTTAACAACGTAAATTACAAAACATTAAGGAGATTTAGAAAACGAGAATGTTACCTGACCAAAGTCCTAAATTGTTGCTCAGTTTGGAATTGTTGAAGTGTCATGAACTCGACTGTTGAAGGACGAAAAGCCGTTTGGTCGCATAAAACGGACAGATCATTCTTGGTCAGCAGGCGTGAATGGGTTGTGATCTAAAATTTGGAGTGTCATTGACACAAAAAGAAGCACTCATGACCACAGATGAAGAGGTAAAAAGTAAAACTAAAAATGGAAAGCTGACTCAACTTTTTTGCACGGAAAGAGCGAGAGGTAAGTTTTCAATACTCATATAATTGTGGCCCTCCAAGGAAACGATATCAACTCAAACCAATTAAATGTTGGATTTGGCTAAGAGGGTACTAACGGAGTACCTGGATATTGGGAGCTCTTGATGAAGAAAAAAGAAACAACAAACCCAGGAGGATGTCAAATATGCGCCCCAATTCCCCCCCCCCCCCCCTAAGTGATTCAAATAAATTGATCTACTCACTTGGACAAGCAGTCCCTCTTGTCTTCTCTTTTTAAGGTGAGCTTTGTCAGATTTGAGCATATGACTCATGAACGCCGCTAAACTTGAATGCTGCTGCTCATGAAAGTAAACGTTCCAGATCACTTTGGCCTCGGCTTTTAGGCCACTCGCTGGAAGACGAGCAATTGCATCAGGTGTAGCCATTTCAAGAAGCATGTTCTTACATCTTCGTACCATCTCAAATGAAAATAGAAGCAAGTTGAACAAAAACATTACACAACGTACCATGGACGGCAACGGCTACAACGTGCCTATAAAACAACGGCTACCGGCTCACACTGTACTATTAATTTCTTCATGCAGTGATAAGCTGTTACAGTCACTTTTTTACTTAGGTGTTGCCACTTCACACTAGTGTTTTGCGGGAAAGAAACGCACCAAAACATATGATGAAACGGAAGCCGGAGCGATTGTAGTAATTCAGGATTATTTCGTGTGTTCTGCTTGGTACCGATGATGGATGCTGTTTCCTTTTAAGCTCGCTCCGATCACGCTCAACAAATGATGAATTATGATGTTAAAGAATAAAAAACAACGTAATAAACAAGTTTTGAATCATAAATAACCGAATAGTGTTTTATTATTTACGACATTATTTTGCCCGTACTTTATTTTCCCAAGGATCCTCTGTTTCGTCTTCGCAAGAGTCGTCCTCCTCTTCTTCTATCTCTTCTTCTTCTTCCCGTTCTTCTTCAGGATCATTGCAAACTTGCATCACAACAGAAGGAATAGTGTCTTCATGAAATCCAACAAAAGAGTCTTCAATCGAGAAAACCCTTCTAAAAAGGACCAAAGAAACGATGAACAACACTCTCAGAAAATTAAACTATATTCCCCTAAAACGATATGACACTCCTTCATAACAGCGACGTCTCTCGTGACGTCACCCACTGTTATTAAGATGCAAACCAGAAGTCAATTAGCTGTTGAAACAATGACTTCTTTTGTTCCGTGGTTGTTTATGTAGAGATTACCGCGTGTTTAAAAGAACGCTGACTTTTTATTTCCCAAATTTGGAATTTGGAATACGAAATGATGATTATTCTCTACTTTCTCAAATTCCATAATAAATCTCCCCCACATTCCTTCAAAGAAAAAATGCATAGGCATTGGTTTTGATTTCTCTTGTTGGGACATCTTTATATCCCAGGAGCAATTGCTAACAATGATTATGCAAAATTTTCGGGTTGACTGAGTCATGGAGAGCGGACTTCGCCGTATGACATGACCTCGGGCTATTCTCGAGCACCCAAAAGATGAATTGGACAAAAAAGCTACAAATTTGCACAGAAAGATTATGCATCACGTTCTTAGTATTTGCTTTTCTGGCTGTAAAGAACTTGGATATTTAGAAGTAACGAAATCCTTTAAAATCGCACCGCACAGCGCAGGACGTATTCTTAACATACCACAGGGGGCCCGGACAAACTGTGTGACCGTTATATCTTTCACATAATTTCGAGAAAATCCAAGTTTTCTTAGTAAAATACAAGTATTTCTACCTGAAGTGTTCTTTGTGGTAATCCTTGTGGCTGACAACGACGAATTTTAGTGATTTCAAGGGTTTGTGTTCGACGTTCACCTGAGCGTATCAATAGAAAGACAAGGGTGGAAAGCTCGATTTCGGACCGTTCCAGCGCCGAGCCGATTTTCACCAACAAATTCCCATCGTACAGGTTTCAAATCACGCGCCAGGAAAGCCGAAACCCAGAGGTTTCCTCTCGTACAATTATATCTGAAACCCGTCCAAAACTCGAAGCGCTAGACCTTAAATAATATCAAAAAATCCAGCATCCGAAGCTCCAAGGGTGCGTGGCTGGATTTTCGTGTGCCGGCTTGCGGCCGTCACGCCGTTTGCCCCTCTCTGATTGGATGATAAGAAGTGAAAATCAGCTTGGCGCTGGAGCGGTCCGAAATCGAGCTTTCCACCCTTGTCTTTCTATTGATACGCTCAGGTGAACATCGAACACGAACCCTTGAAATCACTAAAATTCGTCGTTGTCAGCCACAAGGATTACCACAAACAACACCTCAGTTAAAATTATTTGTATTTTGCTATAATATGTGATCATGATAGCACTACGATATCTTGGATTTTCTCCAAATTATGTGAAAGATATTAACGGTCACACAGTTTGTCCGGGCCCCCTGTGAACATACAGGGCCGTACGGCTTTTTCCGGCCCTCCTCTCACTAATGCGTACGACCCTCATACGGGGATTTTCCCAATAGTTAAGCAATGAAAGTGCACGCGGGGCCGTACGGGCCATATGATAAGATGACTTAAGCATCAAACAGAAAAGAAAATAAATGTCTCATTGTATACACAAAAGCAAAGGGCAATTTGACGCGTGTGAGCCATTTACCTGCTGCGTTTCTTTGGACCAGTCACTTCAGCAAAGTCATTCACCCAATTTCGAAGTTTCTCAACCAGCTGCATCTGCTCTGAAGTTAAGCTCGTTGATGTGACCAGGAAGTGTTTCTCCAAACGGTTTATCAGAGGAATGGGAAAACTGTTGTAAACCACCTCCTTTTCAGCGATAACTATTAGCCTAATAACAACCAAAGTTGGTTTAACGAATAGCAGAAGACAAATGGAATGTAAAAAGGTTTGTTTACCTCATTAAAGTGCTAGCCAATTTATAAACAATTATAAATTAAAGTTCATGTGACAACCATGACCTCTGCGAGGGATATGCATTTGAGCCAAGGCTTTCTCCGTTACATAGCAACCTTGTTTCACGTGAACGTCACACCATGCACCTCATCCAATCACATTCTAGGTGCCTTGTGCTTTGGACTAGTCTGTCCAGTCCCACCTTTGCCACTGTCATTCCAGTTCTGTCTTTATTGCGAAAACACTTAAGCTCAGAAGATTCTTCACTCAAATTTCGAGAATGATTTCAGACGATTTTTAGTACAGTTCTAAGACAGTGTGTTCGTAGGTGTTTGATGTGCATCTTCCCTGTTCCTCGAATCGATCGATACTGTGGCGCTACCAGCTTTCACAAAATTATGCAAGGCGGTTCATTTCCCGCCAGTGCAATCGTTAAGGACATAATTATCCATCTGGTTTATTGCCGTTCTTTCGGCTCTACGACCGTCGACGGGGATTCGATAGACGCTCGAACGCCAGCTTCGGGACTTGAAGACCCCCTTACCTGGTCCACAAATTACGGATGTCTCAACAACCCATTCTTGTCGAGCGAACAGCACAAGGACACTTTTCACAGACGGCCAAATGCAGACGATACGACCACCCTGGACAACTGCTGAGGGACACTGTGCCATAGAGTTGGAGTGTTTGAACTTTGGCTGCTCCTCTCACTGTGGTGATAGTAGTTTAATTCCTCTGATTGTCATTTTAGTGTTTGATCTTTCACTTCTAAATTTTTTGTGGCGATAAAAGTTTAATTATTACTTCAGTGTTTGACTTTTAAATTTACATGTATTGTGGTCTTACAAGTTTAATCCCTCTGCCTGATATTTCAGTGTTCGATCTTTGACTGCTGAACTTATTGTGGCCATAGACGTTTGTTATTTTAGTTCTGCTTGTTATTTTAGTGTTTAATCTTCGTCTTCTGAATTTATGGCGGCCTTGCAAGTTTAGTCCCTTCGATTTGATATTTCAGTGTTTGTTCCTTGACTTCTGAATTTATTGTGGCCTTACAAGTTTAATTTCTCTCTGATTGATCTTATAGTGTTTGATCTTTCACTGCTAAATTAAGTTTAATAATAATTATTGTTATTTAGTCATGCTTGTTGTTTTAGTGTTTGATCTTTGAATTATGAATTAATTGAGGCCTTACAAGTTTAATTCCTCTGATTGATATTTTAGCATTTGATCTTTGACTACTGGCTACTTTGACCATAGAAGTTCAATTGTTCTTTTAGTTCTGCTTGGTGTTTCAACATTTGACCTTTGACAGCTGAATTTATTGCGGTCAGGGAAGTTTAATTCCTCTGATTGATATTTTGGTGTGTGATCTTGACTTCTGAATTTATTTTGGCCATAGAAGGCTACTGTAATTGTCATTTTAGTTCTGATTGTAATTTTAACGTTTGATCTTTGACTGCTGATTTCACTGCGGC
Source organism: Montipora capricornis (assembly GCF_036669925.1). NCBI lineage: Eukaryota > Metazoa > Cnidaria > Anthozoa > Scleractinia > Acroporidae > Montipora > Montipora capricornis. The sequence goes on from NC_090884.1 coordinate 53,575,568, forward strand.
CAGGGAAGTTTAATTCCTCTGATCGATATTTTAATGTTGGATCTTTGACTGCTGCATTACATATTATTTTAGTGTGGCAATAGCATTGTAATGTTATTGTTATTTTAGTTCTGCTTGTTTTTTAATGTTTGATATTTGACTTCTGAATTTATTGTGGCCTTAGAAGTTTCATTCCTCTAATTGATATGCTAGTGTTTGATCTTTGACTTCTGAACCTACTTTGGCCATAGACGTTTAATTCCTCTGCTTGTTATTTTAGTGCTTAAACTTTGACTGCTGAATTTATTGTGGCTATAGAGTCTTGGAGCTATAAAACATAGGGACTTCCAAGAACACAAGGAATGACACAGACTTGCTGACTAGGTGCAAACTTTAGTTATCACATAATTTTTTCCGTAGGTAAGAATGTAATACTTCCCTTTCCCCATGGTCTAGTGCCGCTGCATTAGTTGAGGAATACGTTTCAACATATTTTTTGCCACATCTAAAGAGTGGTTTTTGGTGGTTTTTCGTATCTGGCACGGCACAGTAGTGTATACTGTTTACATGTTACATAATTTTCAGTTACACGCAGTATCCAGTTTGTAATGACTATTTTAATTCTGGAAGTGCTACGGAAACTAGTGAGGGGATATTATTCCTCCTCGATTGTTTCTCAATTTTAATTTTGTTTTGTTTGTCCTGGGAAAACACACTTTGTGTTCCTGTGGGGAGGAAAAGGCCAAATGGACGATTTGCAATGTTAGTTTGTGGTTGGTTCGTCAATGGGGAATACACTTCGTGTATTTGTGGGGTGAAGTGTTCCCATGCGGGTCACCCTTTGCCCCATAGACTTACTGTACTAGGGTTGTGTGCCTTCTAATCGCGCAAGGTTACCATAGAAACCAGGGGGCACAACCCTAGATAAGTAAGGACCTCTCATGTGAGGGATTGTAACCTTCTGAAGAGGATTCTGGCCTTGGGGATTGTGCCCCCTTGGCGAGAATTGTAGCCTCGCATTGCCAACGTGTTGTCATGGCCTTGGGGATTGTAACCCCTTGGAGAGGATGGCGACCTCCCTTGCCGGCAACTTAGTTATCCTACCAAGTGAAGCTATGATCTTCGCAGTTATGAACGCAATTTTTACAATTGCGTAGAGAAGCCTGAAAAATTCAGGATTTCAACGGGGTTTGAACCAGTGACCTCGCGATACCGGTGCGACGCTCTAACCAACTGAGCTATGAAGCCACTGACGTTGGGATTTGGTCATTTGTGGGTTCTAATGGTCCCGTGAGGAATGAATCATGATGAAAAGGTATATGAAATGAATCATATATGAAGTGCGGATATGATATCAATGAAGCTATGATCTTCGCAGTTATGAACGCAATTTTTTCAAACCCCGTTGAAATCCTGAATTTTTCAAGCTTCTCTACGCAATTGTAAAATTGCGTTCATAACTGCGAAGATCCTAGCTTCACTTGATTTCATATCCGCAGTTCATATATGATTCATTTCATATACCATTTCATCATTTAGTTATCCTACCTCTTCATGTACAAGGAAAGGTTACGTTTATACAAACGTTGGCCGTGTAGCACTTACATTTTAAACAGAAATAAAATTTAAAATATAAGTGCTGCACGGCCAACTTTTGTATAAACGTAACCTTTCCTTGTACTTGTACATGTTCATTGCCGTGCCTTTAACATCTTCAGTTCCCACGGCCTGCTCCCGTCTGACCTTGTAGCTTAGTCGGTAGAGCGGCGGAGATCTAACCCGAAGGTCGTGGGTTCAATTCCCATCCTGGTCAGAGTTTTTCTCTGCCCTTCTGTGGGCCCATTTCCATCAGTAGGGCTAACGCTCACATGGTTTATATGGGATAGAAATCTAGCACTTCACATTTCACTCTATTCAGTTAACTACCTTTTCATGACCTGCTAATGGAGTGCTTAATCTCCTACCCCATTACCCCACAAACTGTTGTCTCTTACACTTGTTATCATGGGTTGGAAACATTAAACTAAGATGAAAAAAAAAATCCAGTTCTCGTTTTTCTTCACATTTCGAAAGCACTTGGGTTGAATGCACAACAGGCTAAACTTTTTGTAGTAATTTAAGGAGGAAAACTGCTAAGGTCATGGATTTCAGTCCCATTTAAGGCTGGATATTTTGTGGGTGGAAGGAGGGTGCGGCTGTTTTCAACATCATTCAGCAGAAACCAACCACCCAAAAAGATACTATCAAAATGAAGAATTAAGATGTGCAAAAACTATTGTGTCCCTCACTTGAAATCATCATGGACGCGGCATTTAACACGGTGGGTGCCAAGACCAAGATCCACATACTTCTGTCCTCCAAGATACACATAGTACTGAAAATAAATTTCAATTAAGCTATCAGTGGTGAGTTAAAAAAGAAACTGGTCCTGCATTGGTAAGAGAGTGAAGCTGTACTATTTTGTATCAAATGAGTTAATTGACAATGTTACCATTGAGAGGGTCAAACCTACCGTTCCATAAGTTAGCCCTTTAAGGTGATTTCCCCCAATGATGAATTACAATATGGCACAATAGAATCGCTTCACACACATATCAACGAGACAAAATATATCTGGTAAACATGACTTCCAGGCCACAAAAATGGAACACACGTTTCCTACCTGATTGAGTGCGTCATACAGACTCTCGTAGAGACTTTCCAAGTTCAACAAAATAACGGTTCTTCCAGTTTCCATGCAAACTTTGATTCGATTTATGTTGCGACAGATCTAAAACCATTCAAATAAACAAGTTTTCAGCAAAGTAACTCATTACCACACGAGCCATTTCCTTGGTTTTGCCACCCAATGGTTATACCTGTGTGTACTCCTGGTCATTTGGAAAGCTACTTCCGAAAATCACTACTGCATCATCTGACGTCTTCAAGAGCTGCTGCTGCATGATTCTTAACGCTGCATAATTTTCAGTAAGGATCAACAGATAGCGATTCTCACTGAAAGAGATTTAACAAGTCAAAATTATTAAGAAAAATCCTGGCTAAGGAAAGCGGAACATGTCTTTCTCGGAAATATAAAGAAATGATAAGCGTCAAGGAATTCTAATATACCTGAAATTAGTTTGGTCCGCCACATCTTCCCTCGCAAGACTTGCTTCAATAAGTCTGATCGTTGTTAAGCTCCTAACTTCTGGATCGTCCTAGTGAGCAAACGGAGACAATTACAACAAACCGCCGTCCCTTGAAGACCGTTATTTGTAAATTAGCCTATACTCACATCGGAATCCTGGACGTTGGCCATTTGGCGCTTGAATATTTGCACTGGTTTATTTTCAATAAGACCACCAAAGTTCCTCCTAATAGCGTGTTCAAGCTGATGCCAACCAGGTCTTCGGCCAGATTTAGCAGCAATAGCATAAACCATCTTGATGAGGCTTCAATGAAATACAAAATAATACCATGAAAGTGAGAAGTGGTGGTCGCACTTATCTGGAAAATTTAAGCAATTGTCTCTTATAGACACCTGGAAAATTCAAATGGCTCCAATAGGATTCGAAAACATGAACTTTGCGATTCCAGTGCAAGGCTTTACCAAGTGAGCTATGAAGCCAATCAGAACACTTCAAATATATATACATTTATTTCAATCATCTACTCCTTTCAAGGGAACACTTGAGCCCAATAAATTGACCTGCTCCGAACTGAGTGGCTTCATAGCTCAGTTGGTAGGGCATTGCGTCGGCATCTCATAACTCATGGATTCGAATCCCGTTGGATCCACCTGAATTTTTTACGCGACAATTGCTCAAAATCAGATTGTCCTGATAAGTGTGAGGATCACTTCTCAATTTCGTCTATGACCCGCACTTCATGATCTCATACACAAAATACGCAATACCATGTCAGTAAAATAATGTCAAACATAAAATTCCTCAAAAAAGTCAAAATTTTATACCTGTAAAAGTCACGAAGCCCAAAAAATTCTTCTTTTTCACATCTTTTCAACGTTTCAAAGCCCTTCTGCTCTATGTAAAGTTCTGCATATCCATTTGCCAATGGAGGTATCAGTGGCTGAATGAGGTTTTTAATTCTTTTGTCTGTTGAGCAAATACCTCTGTAAAGCAAGCAATGAAGATAAGCACCAGAACTAACCAGCCCTTTAAAACAAAACGCGGCACTAGGTAGCTAACACAAAGTTAATTAGTGTGACTCTCGTAACACTGTAAACACAAATCAAATGTTGGTTTTTGAAGGGAGGGGAAAACCGGAGAAACACCTTTCGGTACAGATTAAAGAAGCAACAAACTCATCCCACATATGACGGGAATCGAACCCGGGCAACATTGGTGAGAGGCGAGTGCTCTCACCACTGCCCCATCCCTGCACCCCCTAGGAAACAAGGCAATTATTAATCTGTGACTGAAATACGTAAGAGTACCCGAGGAAAGATCATGCATGACCCCGGTTGCGAGCAACTTTAGCAGTTGCAAAGGAAATGGGATAGCCAGTTTGGTTTAGAGTTTGAAAGTTGTGGTGCCAATGAGGACAAAGACAGGGAACCAATCAGCTCATTAAGGTATTGCAAGTCTTGCGACTGTTGATTTAAACCACTACTTCGCAACAAATGCATCTCCTCTTAAGGAGGCTCGAAATAGTTTCTCCCTTTTTCAAACAAATAAACATATTCTGTCCTTAGATACAGTTAGGGCAATCATATCAAGACGAAATTTGGCCAGGGTACTAAGTACCTATCGTAGATTTCTCACATTATGTTTTCCTCCAAAATAATGTTACCATGGCAACGATATTAGGCATTTCTTTGAGCCTTAAAATCAACATATGTTGTCCTTTTTGAAGAAACGGGACGGTGAAATTTTCCCATTCAGCGTTACCAGATAATGTTAGAAATACTCTCTAAAATATTTAAAATTCAACAAAATCTGTAGGTCAGTTTTTCAGATAAATAACTTTTTTTGAATTTTGTCTCTAATTTTTTTTTTCACCTACAGAATTTTTTTAAATTTGAAAGACAAACGGTTTAAATTAATCTTAGCTAACATGCAAAAAATGAAAAAAATTTACCGTCCAGAAGCAGAGATATAAACGAGTAAAGTTGCAAAATCAGGAAAAATTAGGGGGTTACAAGATCAGCATTTACGCATGCGTCACCCGCTCATTCGAGTCCGCGCGCGCGTGGAGCTACAGGTCAACACAAACGGATTTAAGTGACTATTAAACCGTTTCAGTAGAATTTTCGTAGTTTTCGTGAATAGGAGATGTCTATTTATATTCCATGTATATAGGAATTGGAGAACTGGTAAGCGAAATTAGCGGTATTTGTTTATTTCTGGTGACCCATTTGAATCATGAGCTGACGCAAGCAGCTTACGAATTGCGTGTGTGGCTTACGCGCGCGCGCTCAGCTGAAAACCCATTCGAGCCTCCTTAAGCCAGAAACACTTTCTACATGCATTATTGTCAGAGACCACGAAGAATAGCTTCAGTTGTTAGTTCCTTATTTAGTGCATCTTAGAAAACGCACCAATAGACGAAAGAAACAACCACAATAAACAGCGTTGCCCGAGTCAGTTATCACCGGATAATGAGTCTTAAGTGCAAAAATGGCTATTCTCTGCTCTAACCGAAAAACAGTCGAACGGGAATGGGTTAACAACTCACAATGCACTGTCCACTAGCTCTGGTACATCAGGAACTCCACGTGACAACATGATACCACGGTTCATCTTGGCAGGATCCAGGGCCCAATTCGAAATCCCAATAAAAGCTACTCGTTGGGGTTTTTCTTCAGTTTCGATGACGTCATCTGACGAAGTCACACCATCCTCTAGTAGAGGATGCAATGTCTTAAGAGGCATTAGTGGCGAGTCCTCTGCCAGGCCAACTTCATCAAGGGCCACAACTGAAACAAACCTGTCCAGGTTTTTTCCGTCTTGTAGCTTCCTGCATTGGCGAAAAGTCCCCACGATACCGTCAGGGGTTGAAAGCGGACTACATTGGTATGACGCCATATGGACCTGCGGTTAAAAGATCTATTATTCACAGACGCAGGGAAACTTATATTAAAAAGTTTGCTCAAAGAAGAAACGTTTCATATATCTAAAACAAAACAAATAACGAGGTAGTTACTCGATACATTCCCCCGCCACGAACTTAACAAACAAGTCACTGCATAACAAAACAAATACTCCGACATCGACCCGAAAAAATTGTTCAAAAGTGCTGTTGAAAAGTTGAAAGTGTTCCGTGAGTTCGCATGAACTGACCCCTCTCATAATACATTATTTTATCATTTTCATTGGAGACATAAATATCCTAAACAGTTGCAAACATCAAACATATTAAGCTAATTTTTTCCTCGAAAAACCCCTTTTCTTGCGTTTTGACTCACAGGGTACCTGAATACGGCCCTTGAAAGCCAAAACGAGAAAATTGGGGGCAACTTTAAGATTCGTATGTGACGGAAGGTAAACTACTTGCTATTTAAATGACTTGGAAGAGCAGGTGGTTTAAACCGAATTTGAGTATTCGCAGAACCTTCGAAGACCTTCGGCTCTTAAGTTCGCCTCTCCAACCAAAGGCTAGGGAAGTTACACATCTCTTTTAGCTTGAAAAGTCGTTGGGGGTATTTTTCTGTTGATCCCAGGCGATTTACCTGCTTGAGGGTTCTGAAAAGCTCAGATCTGGCAGCATCGCCTTGCATATTGTCAGCTACAACGGTCTTGGCCAGAGATTTTGAGCTTCCCGGCTTACCAACCACAAACAATGGAATCCTTAGTTCGATACACACCACCATCATGAAAACGTTTTCGCTAAGGGCTGTGTTGCGTGCAATGTTCGGGCCCAATACTAACTCGTTCAGCACAGCTCGCTGGCAGCTGACAAAAAAAAATTACAATGGTCAAGAGCATTAAAACTGCTACACATGTGCTTTGGCAAAGAAGACAAAAAGTTCAATTTCAACTGGTTGTTTATGGTGGAAGATCATTTCGAGTAGATGGCATTACAAGAAAAATGATGCGGTCTTTCATCTATGTAATTGTACGAAGGCCGTTCTTACCTTGAAATTTCGCGAAGAATCTGCTTTTCGCCACCAGAAAGTGCACATGGAGCTCCGAAGCTCTGAGCCACGACCTCTCGAAAATCTTGACGTTTGTCTTGCAGCTTAGCGTGATAACAAACGCCAATTGCTAGCACCAAGGAACGTGTCATGGGGTCGATAAGCTCCTGCAAAGAGGTACGTTTATGGTTCTGTGCAAGTTTATGCATTTGTAGATCCCCTCAGCAAAACATACATGAGGAAAAATACAAACGAAATACCGGGTCTCTCAAGCTGACTTCAAAACGGGTGTACCAGAAGGTTTTTTGACTGTTCCTGTCGCGAGTTTTGCTTCAAAAGGGAAAGAGGATAAACTCACCTCTTCATCGATGTCATCATCTTCTTCGTCAGCATCGTCACCTTCCTCTCTTCGCTGTTCAATAATCACGTTCCTCATTAGTCTTCCAAGAATATCCACATGGTTATAAAACCATACCATCACTTGCATGGCTCTTTCGACGTCACGTAGACTGACAAAACTGCACTCGTCCTTTAAAAACATGACAAACACAGCACTTCTCTTGCATTGTATAAAGCAAAGAAACTCTTACCTAATGAAGTCGATTTTACCGCAATGTGGGCGTTTCGACTCTGTCCCTGTCTCTGTCCCGGTCGTCCGTGCGGATTCCATTGGCAAACAAAACATTGCGGTAATTTTGGATTGTCTTTTTAATTACCACTGAAGAGTTCAGTAACATACCCCTTCAGCTAGTCAAAAGCTAGTCTAGCTAGCTATTTCCGTTGGGAGCATCCTTGACTCCCAAATAACGTTTGGTAAATTTTGGTGAAATTTGCGAGTTGTTTCACTGGTAACTAAGAATTTAAACGAGTTTAAAGGAAGACAACCCCAAAAAGGGCCAACCTAAGATGAACAGTATTTCTTTGACGGTGGGACTACAGCTTGTGTCCCGAAATTCTGTTTGACTCTACCCTTTACGGGCGCTGCCCAAATAATTTCACATTGACTTACCTAAAGAATTTCTGGGAAAATTCTCATCAACTTACCGATTGATCTCTCATGTACTCTTGAGAAGCTGCCAACACAGATGCGACGGCTCGGACTGTTGATGAATCACCTGGTAGCTTGTGTTCTTGCAGAATCTGGAAAAAAAACGTTATCCGGTAATTTCACAATATAAACTAGTCTTTAAAATCTTTTGTTCCTCTCACAACTGTGTTAATTTAACTTTTTCAGTTTCTCTGGTTAATGTGCATTGTTTGTACTCTTTCTGAATTGCAGCGAAATTCTTTAAAATCAGGTCCGGTCGAACAGGTACTCACATAGCGGCTGACAATCTGATTGGTGTAAAGGCTCTCCACTTGGTGACTTAGCTGGCCAAAGTCCCAAATCAGCGGGCGCATACTTCCTGGAAGAGCGTGCACGCGGTACACTAAATGGCGCAATGGGATGTGTCCTGTTAAAAATTGCAATGACAATTAAATTAGAAGAGGCGTAGGAAGTTTTTCATCTTAAGGTTAAAAGTAATTGCTCAGAAAAAAAATAATAATAAAAAAAAATATATATATATATATATATATATATATATATATATATATATATATATATATATAGAGAGAGAGAGAAAGTGTAGGAGAGAAACCCTGACAATGCACACCCCAAATAATCAATTTTTAAGAATAAATGGTTGTCCTGGTGGTGTAGTGGTGATCACACCCGACTAGTAATGGGGGGACGTGGGTTCAAATCCCGCTCAGGGCAAATTTTCTTTCAAACATTTATTCTTAAAAATTGATTATTTGGGGTGTGCATTGTCAGGGTTTCTCTCCTACACTTTCTCTAAAATTGAAATTAGCCTGTATCCTTCTAGGATCCTTCCTTGTCATCCGCTAAGTTGACTACGGTCGTGCATCATTAACTTGATCCTTAGTTGGGTTTCAAGTGAAGTTATAGGCTCCCCTACCTTGTCACCTTGAAAAGAAAATTTCCCGGGAGGCCCACGCCTTAACCACGTAAATCACCTCTTCGATGGCTGTGTTGCCAGCATGGTTGTCCTGGTGGTGTAGTGGTGATCACACCCGACTAGTAATGGGGGGACGTGGGTTCAAATCCCGCTCAGGGCAAATTTTCTTTCAAACATTTATTCTTAAAAATTGATTATTTGGGGTGTGCATTGTCAGGGTTTCTCTCCTACACTTTCTCTAAAATTGAAATTAGCCTGTATCCTTCTAGGATCCTTCCTTGTCATCCGCTAAGTTGACTACGGTCGTGCATCATTAACTTGATCCTTAGTTGGGTTTCAAGTGAAGTTATAGGCTCCCCTACCTTGTCACCTTGAAAAGAAAATTTCCCGGGAGGCCCACGCCTTAACCACGTAAATCACCTCTTCGATGGCTGTGTTGCCAGCATGGTTGTCCTGGTGGTGTAGTGGTGATCACACCCGACTAGTAATGGGGGGACGTGGGTTCAAATCCCGCTCAGGGCAAATTTTCTTTCAAACATTTATTCATATATATATATATATATATATTCGAGTTGAGTAACTAACTGAGATGTTTTTTTTACTCATACCAAGGCGATCATCTGATTCCTCTGTTTTCACATGGTATCCAAGCCCGGCTGACTCCAATTTGTAAATCATCTCGTCCGTGTGCCTAAAATTCAGAATGTCACAATACTTTTAGCATAATGATTTGCGTGGCCCAAGGGTAAAACGTTAGGACGGAAGGTTTTTGAATGGCAACTTCTCAATTTGAGATTCCTCTTAAAAGAGATAAACAAAACTTGCCACATGGCGGGGTCTTGCCAAAATATGTTTTATAATCGGTATCAACAAAGGCACACGAAGTACAAGGTAATAAAGACCCACCACCACCATGAAAATATTAGGGAGCTTAAGATTTTACGACGGCGACGGCAACAACAACGCCGCAAAACAATATCATTGGTTCAAAGGGCATAAATAGTCGTGCTGCACGTGCACGGATTTTAGGACGGATTCTTGCGGTACTCTGCGTTAGGACGACGTGAAATTACCAGTTTTGAGGTTTTGACGACAACGTAAGCATGCAGCAGAGAATCTTTCATTCTCTATTTTCACTTTGTAACTGCTCGTAACAATTTCTTTTCAGGATAGTTCGCCCAAATTGTTAGAAGTGAACGAGATAGAATAACCGCGAGAGAATTATGATTAAGCAAAGTGATATTTCGAGGTGACGTTTTCGTTGAAGTCGCCGTCGTAGATCTTAAGGTTCCTATGATTATAAACTCAGTCCCGAATAACCAGGCTAGGAAGAAACAATAGAGAAATTGACAAAACGTATTGAAGATATGCAACAGGGGCAATCTCATCTGGATACTTAAACAGAAGCAAGACTCAAATTTGATTGCCTTTTGTAAGGATTGCAAGCAGCAATCAACTGCAGTCTTTCCAGACCCAGTCCAATACGCCTGCCACGAATTCGTCGGTCTACCATGACCTCCTTGATCATGCTCAGTGCCTCGGTCGTGTTAGCTTCATCAAAGAAGAGAACAGTGTCGATGTTCTTATCCTGGTTCTCTTGAGCCATCTTTTCTGCCTGTTTAACTTTTGCTTCAATGTCTTCGTATGTTGTTCCTCCATGAACCTTGAAGAGATGCAGGTTGGTAGGTTGTTAGATCACACAAGAGCAACTTTCCTCTCCTTTGACGATAACAGTAATTTTGGAAGTACGTCACTCAAAAGAAAAGAAGAAATGACACGATAGATATCGATTATTGACAATGAGAGGTAGAAGAAAAAGATACTGTGATAAGATACATAACATTAATAGATAAAGCCAAAAATTAAAACACAGTTCTGTTATTTTCTAAAAACCTTGTGTTAATACGTCTAGAAAAGTTAGATAAATTAATGGATTGGTAACAATCCCTTCCCGGATAGTCAAGGAGTGAAAAAATTCTGAAAGCACACAGCACAGCGAAAATGGAGCAAGGAGAAAAAACGAGAAGATACTGGGGGAGAGGAAGTGCCGCTCCCCCAGCCTCCTCCTCTCCCTTTTCGCTCGGCTATTTTGCCTGTCCTCTCGCCCATCGAAAAAGGGACTGCTAGGAGAAAAATGAATAAGCGCGAGAGGATTTCACATGCAGTTTAAGAGTGTGACAAACCAACCTTGACAAGCAACATGTTTCTTGTTCCCGGCCTAGGACCAGCCTGCAGTCCACACATATACCGAATAAGTCGAGTCTTTCCACAGCCAGTTTCACCCATCACGATCACAGGAATATTGCACCTATTAGTCGAAACGAGTGTATGAACTTTAAAAAGTAATTTAATGAACGAAATGATATATGAAATGAATCGTATACTGCACTGCGGATATGATCCTTTGAGGTCCTGAAATTTTCAGGCTTCTCTACGCAATTGCTAAAACTGCGTCCATAACTGCGTGGGTCATAGCTTTACTTGATTTCATATCCGCAGTTCAGTATATGATTTCATATATCTTTTCGTTCATTGATTCATTCCTCACGGGAACATTAGAGCCCACAATTGACCAGCTCCCACCGTCAGTGGCTTTATAATAGCTCAGTTGGTTAGAGCGTCGCACCGGTATCGCGGGGTCATGGGTTCAAACCGTTGAAGTCCTGAATTTTTCAGGCTTCTCTATGCAATTGCTAAAGTTGCGCTCATAACTGCGAGGATCATAGCTATACTTGAAATTGTAATTTGTCGAAGTATGAGAAGTAGAAAGATAACTAGTTGCAAATCATGATTTATCGACAGATATTTTTAACTGTGCCATACCTGAACCTCATATGAATGGCCATGATCTTCTTAACGTTGTCTGTGGTTAGCTCATATGCGGGGTCTGGGTCGAATTCTGGGTTCGCGTTAATCCACTGAGCACCAACAACTGAGCATAATTTCGCGATCTTTTCAGTTCTTAAGTGAAATACAAAAAGAATATCGCGTTTCAAAGCATTTTTCATACAAATTTTGACCAATGGAAAACAGAGAAAATAATGAAATCTAATGCTATCTACTAATGTAACGGAATTTTATTAGTATAAAGGAAATATGAAGCAATGCAAATTCTCAGCAAAATATATGCATGACTCAAAAAGGATTCTCAGCAATAATCTGTCTTCACTGTTTCTTTGAACGATAAAGGTAATTGCTGCTTTAAACATATCTTTATTATCCTTCTTGCTTCAAAACGCCAGGTATACCGTTTTAAATCGTAACTCCACGTAATCATATCCCGGAAACGAACTCACCCTTAGTGGTTTATGTGGGAGATCGAGGAGCTTTTCCATTGGTGGAACCTGGGTGACATGCATATCAATACACGAATAAATTAATTGGAGAAAAAGCGTCCATTAATTGCCAAGTTTCCGTGCTTCACTCTCCACCGACACAGCACCACAATTTAGTAAACCCCCTCAAATTCAAAAAGGTTGTGGCCCTGGAATACTGATTAAACAGAAATTGCCGGTCAAATTGTCGAAAAAGAGTGACATAAGGTTACATAATATTTACTTGTTCCAGTTATCAGTGTTAACTCCAAAATCAACTCCCTGGGTTCGCAGTCCAGTTCGTAGATTCGTGGGAATTAAACCTTTCTCCAAGATTCTTTTTGTTTGAGGATCAACGAGGTCGCCATTAGAATTGATGGAAAATCCGAGAAATGTCATCGTAATGTGGTCTTGATTGAAAAACAAGTATGGGTGCGGGCTGAAAAAAAAAACGTCCATGTTCAAGATACGTGGTCAGTAGGCTCCTAATTGTCATTTAAAATTATAATTGATTAGGTTAAAAGTTACAGCATGCCTTCCCACCTCTGTCCAAAAAAATTGAATGTACATTGCCTAAGACGAGGTTTGATTAAACACCCTTTTCTTTGGTCATACTTCGAGATGCCATCCGCAAAGTCACACGGCATAACTCTATTGGTGTTCTTATCAAGCGAAGAAGTTGAAAAAAGTAAGAAAGCAAGCTAGCAAGAAACCAGATTGAAGGGCCTAAAGCTGATGCAAACCTAGCGAGAAAAAAAAAACAAAGAAAGATCTTGAGGGAAACGATTGTTGCACTTAGCTGGACAATTTGAGCAATCGTCTCTTATAGACACAACTTCTTCATATGTACATCATATACTTTTTGTGTTTGAAGAAGGCTGGAAATCCAACGATGTAGTCACTAGCCAGTAGCAGTGAACTACTACTGGCTGATCCTTTTTGAATGAAAAACATGTGCCGTGAGATCATAATTTATTGATCACCGGAAATAAATGTCAGTTAATCGACAACTCTTGTTTGAACTTTGTCCTATGTCCAGTGATTTTCACGTAAAACCTCATACAAGCTGAAGTTATGATCTCTCCATTTTTTTTTTTTTTTTGGCCAATCGCATGGCGCTCTGTAATGTCCAATAGCTTGCATTACCATGTGCTTCATCACTCTGGTCCTTTTCTCACGGCCAAGCACAATATGTCTTGAAGTTTTCTTTTCAAACTCCCTCCCTTCCCAGCAACAACTTGTACCAAAAATAATAATTTATGCCTGCTCGATTTGTGCAGGCGAGTTTCTGATTAGCGGAAATTAACAATGGCTCATCTCACGCGTCCAGCCGTGATTTCGGGAGTGAGCGCTGGCTCATTTTCCGAAACAGCGGCTGGTAATCGAGGCTAGCGTCACCGATGAAGTATTCAATCAAATGTCAAAAGCGTTTCTTTTTCGACCAACCATTGATTTGTTTGCATCCCGAGTGAATGCCAAATTGCCAACTTATGTATCCTGGAAACTTGATCCATTTGCTCAATATGTGGACGCATTTTACTGTGGACTGGGCTTTGCACCCATTTTACGCATTTCCCCCGTTTATTTTCGTGGGTCGATGTTTGCAAAAAATTCGCGGTGATGGGGCTACTGGGCTTTTGATTGCCCCTGTGTGGCTTATTCGAAGTTGTTTTTGTTCTTTATTAAGCATGTTGGTAGACCAGCCACGTTACTTCAAGGCAACCAGGAAAACGTTGACGAATCCTTCACTGAAAGTATGAAAAAAATTTCCAACACATTTTAGCTTTTCTTTATCGGGGCACCTTAAACAGGACAAACCAGGTCACGTGTTTGGCAATGTGCGCCTGTCTCAGTACCCGAATAAAACTGTGTGTGTTT
>NC_090884.1:53597274-53602274 GCF_036669925.1 Montipora capricornis
GGGGCAGGGATGCGCTGTTGGCTCGGGAGACCTTCTTAACTTGCATACAAATTGTCCTCTTCTCTCTCGTCCGCCTGTGAATCATCGTTCTGGTTGATCCAGCGTCATCTAGTTGGGGAAAAACATTGGCCCGGCATGACCACGTAATTCCCATTCACTTTTCAGATTGGCCAGATTGCATGGTTGCTCTGATAGTGTAGTGGTGATCACACCCAACCGGTAATCAGGGGGACGTGGGTTCAAACCCTGCTCAGGGCATGAAACGTTTTTCTCCCAATCAAAAATGTCTTCCAGGGGCTGTCCGTCCTTGGTCCTTTCAAAACTTCATTAATTAATTACATTTCGCCGAGGCTTGGACTGTGAATCCATTTGTGATCCTCCTGGGGGGCAGGAATGTGCTGTTGGCTCGAGAGACCTTCTTAACTTGCATATATATATTTATATATATGGAGAATGAAAAAATGAGTCGCTGGCGAACTTCTCACAGGTCTAGTATATTTTAATCTCGTGTAAACGTTTCGCCCTTCGGGCTTCTTCAGTACACGCTACAAAACTAAAAACTAAAAATTTCAAGCTCACGATACAACTTTTTAAAGACATGTTTCGGCATGATTCATGCTTCCATTTTGGGCCCTTGTACCTCTGGCAAACATACCACACAAGACTCGTTCTCTTTTGTGAATGAATTCACTAATATTCAATCCCAGAACTAATTTTTGATCTCGTTTGACGTTGAAAGCTTTTTCACTAATATCCCACTTAGTGAGACAATCGACCTTGCCGTAGAGACCATTTTTAGCACAACCCTGAGTTTCCTATTAACAAGGCTAATCTTAAAGAATTGTTTACTTTTTCAACTTCACAAACCCATTTTCTGTTTAATGGTTTTTTTCTATGATCAATGTGATGGAGTTGCTGTGGGTTCTCCCTTAGCACCTATTCTCGCAAATTTATTTATGGGGTATCATGAAGAGCGATGGATAGATAATTACAAAGATTCTCAGTTGCTATATTACCGCAGATAAGTTGATGACACTTTCTGCCCATTTCACAATGAGCAGGACACGATGAAGTTTTTAAGTTATCTCAACTCTATACATCTTAACATTAGGTTTACTTTTGAAACTCAACTCAATGGTAAACTCCCCTTCCTGGATGTTCTGGTGGATAACTCGGGGGCTTCTTGTATCACTTCAGTATATCACAAGAGCACTTACACTGGGCTTCTCACAAATTCTCTTAGTTTTACCTGCTTCAGGTATAAGGTTGGTCTGACTTACACATTGGTTGACAGAATTTTTGAAATCAACAACACCACCACTGGACGGGTAAAAGATCTTCAACAACTATCTATAACTCTTCAACGCAACTCCTTTCCTAGTGGTCTTATAGGTAAGATCATTGAGGGATATAAAAACAAATTTTCTTTTAGACCAACTCAAAACATCACTTCTACTACTGGGAAAAACACTACAGGTATTCGATACTTCAAACTGCCATTTGTGGGTGATTTCTCTACCGTCACACGCAAAAAACTAAAAGACTTGTTGGACGTTTATTGCAAAGATATAGACATCAGAATTGTTCTTTCTTCTTTCAAAATCAAGATTTTTTTTCAGTTTCAAAGATCCTATTCCAGATGCATTAAAATCTATGGTTGTGTATCAATTTACTTGTGCGGGGTACAACTCCCGTTAGATTGGCGAGACGTCACGCCACTTTGCAACCAGGGTAAAAGAGCATCTCTCGACTGACAAAAATTCTCATGTATTCAAACACCTGAACTGTTCACCTAGTTATAACCGCAAGTGTTCGGTTGATTGTTTCAAGATTGTAGATTCAGTCAAAACTAGACATTGTCTTAAGCTTAAAGAAGCGATCTACATCAGCCGCTTAAAGCGAAAACTAAATGCGCAATTACAAGACAACAATGATTTTTGCTTCTTGTGACTTGATTATGTAACTAAGACTCGTGCACTTACAAGCGCAAAATTGTAACTGTTACTGTATTTTAAATTTCAAATTGCTAATGAACTCAAATTGTAAACGTATTTAAAATAGTGGAAAAGGAAACAACACAATAAACTGATAATGGCATGAAAGTCAGCAAAATATGCTGTCAACGTCTTTGAACGTGAACAAAGTTATGAGCAGACTGTAGAGATTTAATCCTACACAAACTTATACTCAATCATTTTATAGAGTAGAGAATTTAATACACTGTGTTTACTAAGTATAAAATAAACCATCCGTTCGAAGGAGAGAACAATTCCAGCGGCACTTGAAAACACTGACAACTCTGTCATCCAGACTTAGCATATTCTGTCTTTCATGGATGAAATTTCTTTTCCAGTAGGCAAAAAAATCCTTGTTTTCGAGTTTTCGACTCGCAGTGACAATTAAAATGATTTGATTTTTCCCCTGAGATCGACATGCTTTCTTTTCTCTCAAATTTTGAACGCTGCGCTATTAGATCAACAATGGCTTTTTACGAGCGGGTTTTTTTGCGCGATATGAAAATTAATGAGAGGGGCATAAATAAATCAATCCACTTCTGGCTAGCTGGTATGTTGGCTGATAATGTCCTTCGCTTCTCGGCCAAATACTCATTTTTCAAACAATGCCTCAGCCGCAGACATCATCAGCCGACATCCTTGCTGCCTGAGAGGGTTTATTTGCTAAATATCATTTAAAGCACATAGTATTTCAAGAGTCAATTTCCTCACCTACTTTCCCAGCTCCGTCTGAGTTTAAACTGTTCAATCTCTTGTCTCTCAAGTTCCGCATCATCTTTCGCAAAAATCACTGTGTTCTCGTCCGTTAGGGATGGCGTGGCAAAATCCTAAAAGTTAGATCTCGTAGGTTGCAATAGGAAATGCGGACATGAAATCAAGTGAAGCTATGATCCTCGCAGTTATGAAGTGGCTTCATAGCTCAGTTGGTTAGCACCGGCATCCGGCTTCTCCACGCTATCACTGAAATTGCGTTCATAACTGCGAGAATTACACCTTCAATTGACTTTAAATCAATCAGGCTCTTTGGTAGTGTCAAAAAATTCATGAGAGAAAAGGGGAATCTTTGTTTACATTTTTGCCTCATTAGCACAAAGCTATCGTTTTCTACTTAGTCAGCCAAGAATCAAATTTAAATGCGACATTCCAAATAATCTCTGAGCAATGATGCTTTGAAAAATTCGAAATTTTGCAAGGATGTATGGGATCTTTAGCTCTTTTGCCACCCAAGAATGTACATGTATAAGTTTTTTATGGCTTATAACTGGCTCCCTATCAAAGCTAAGAGGCTTAAAATTGACAAGTTCTCTTATGTTCTGTTTTGAACTATTTGTACATCGGACGATACTTTCTTTGCGTTTGCTCACAGAAGGTTACAAGAACAAAATATAACCAAGGACACCAGAAAAGATTCTCCCATAAGAAGCTACTTACTCTTGACATTTGTATCATGAAGCGTACGACAAACGAGCGAAAACCTTCAAGATTCAGTACATTGGGCCCCGCTAAAATTGCTCTCATCAGCTTCATGTCACAGTAAAAACTCTCTTCGCAGTCTCTGAGCTGGGAGTTTAGAAAACTGACAAAATGGCGAATTTCTGACCAAGACGGATCAGGAATGCCGCAGTTACTGTGAAGAAGAAATATATGAGTACATTTTCATAATACAAAGACAGATTTATACGAACCCAATCGGGACCAATTATCTGACATCAACAAGGTTTTAAGCATCCCCATCATTCATAGTCCTTGGTTATTCCACACACTGTCAACTTGTGGTACATCAAAGTTTACTTGAGTAACATACATTGATCCGTGGATCTTTCCATTATCACTCGTTTTGGAATTATTCCGTGCTGTTTTACAAGTACTGAACTGAATGAAATTAGGGAGATTAACCACGAGGCGTTCTTGAGCCACGGACGGAAACTGGAAATCAGCTCACTCACGTCGGGTGCTTAAGCTCCCTATAATAGGGAGCTTTAGCATCGACGACGGCAACGGTAACGAGAACGTCGTCGTTAAATGTGAATTCGCGTTATTGTTATCACTTCGCGACTATTCTAAGAATTTTAATGTGACAAAGGTGTGGTAAACCATCATGAACGAGACTAGTATGAACGGCGTCCAATTTAGGGCAGAAAATGAAAATGTGTCCTCAAGCGCTGACGTTCTCCCTAAAACCTCAAATTTGGTCATTTTACGTTGTTGTTTTTCTGACGACGGCCAAGAAATAAACAAAAATGAAAAGATGCACGTGCAGAGAGTGCAAAGCTATTGCTTTTGCTCTCTAAATATGCAAATTTGTGACGTTCTCGTTACCGTCGCCGTTGTTCTTGCTAAAGCTCCCTAATGTTTGTCACAACGGAATCTCTCTAATTGCCTGGTTACCTAGTGTCTTCTTTCCGTCGTGGAGGGTAAAAGCAGATTTCGATGTCTAGGCTTCTTCCCCAAAAATGATCGCGTATTCGCAATTTGACTAAAGGGAATAAAAGCCTTTAGAGACCACACTTGTTTTTCCCCGGGTTCTCATATTTGGGACCAGGAGAACAATGCATTCATTTTAAGAAGATGAAGGACGCACTAGAAGCTCACTAGGAAGAAGACCCTGAATTGTAGTATCCACATACCCATTAATTAATGTTTACAGACTTGACGAAACGATCAAAATTATGGGTGCAATACCTAACTGCTGTCAACTGCTAAATGCTTAGCAAAGTAGATTGAGGTTTAACGAAATGGTTGCATAACTGCGAGCATAACTCTAAAGTTCTTAACATACTTTTACTTTACCAACCTGAGCAACAGTGCGAGGCAAGTTCTTTGGTTATTATCGATGTTTCCAGGCACAAACGTGAAGTTGTCCATGTTTTCTCCTTTCTTTAAAAACTTAAGATATTGATAAACTCTCTGAAAATGTGGACTTTTAAATTCTTTTTCATCCATCCGAGGATTAAAATCATTTGGATCTGCAGAGAATATAGAAAA
>NC_090884.1:53607274-53612274 GCF_036669925.1 Montipora capricornis
CTAATTACTTTATTATTGTTACTGGGTTGCCTATGGCAAACGCAGTCGAGGTCTGCGTTGATTTTTTACTGGGTTGCCTATGGGCAAACCCAGTCGAGGTCTGCGTTTAGTTTGTTTGTTTTCTTTTTTTTATTATTTTTCTTTTTTTTTTTCCGTGTCGGTAAAAGTCTTGCCTGTCACTCCCCTGGTAAGTGGTGTCTTTGTGTATAGAGCCTTCTGCGCGTATTTTCTTAGGATCGAGAGGGTAGTGGAACTGCGTAGATTTCTCTGGTGGACACAGTAGAATCATTAACTTAGCCTGCAATGGCGTCGGAAGTCATGCAACGCGAATGGCGTTTTAGTGGATCCTTAAACAAAATATACCCTTATGGAACTCAATAATGGAAAGTCAGTTGGATAAACTAGGCATGAATCTCAAAAGCGACGAGTACTGGACTTCGACAACAATCTATCGCCCGTCGAGACGAAATCAAAGTGAGCTGCATTTACCTGAAGTACATGGTAATTTGACACAATTGAGTTTCTTGTCTTCACGCACGCAATGAAATAGGAAGAGGTTTTCGCCTCTAAGAGCAAATATGTTGTTTGTTTCAATAAAATTTTCGCTGGAAAAGGATTCTGTGGTATTTTCTGCCTTTGTGAATTTTCGAGCTTAAGGTTGAAATGTGATATGGGAGAAGTTTTTTAGTATTGCTCTGTAAGCAGGAAGGGTTCACAGGCCTGTTGGAAGCGTGCTTGAGTTTTAACAAAATGAGCCCCAAAATCAGTGAAAACTTGTGACGCAGATGAATAAAAAAGTAGCTGCTATTTCCAAAATGATGGAATTACCTGGTGATAAATAACGTCGTACGCGTCTTGGAGAGTAAATTTTGACTTTGCATAAACAAGAGTTGGGCGATTGTGATCTTTGTTTTGACTTCGCTTATTTCACGGTCAAAATCACGGCGCCCGCTGAATTCCGGCCATGTCACTTTCGATTTTGCAATTTACTTGAACGTAGCAAAAATCTCCCAAAATGTTTGTCGCTGATCGTAACTTTTCATATTCTATATTCACGGTTCAAAATTAATGTTGTTTTCATGTCGTAAATATTTTATTCTCGATCGACCGTCCGGGAAACTTCCTTCTGCTCTTTCTGAAAACTGTGTATCAATAGTTATTTGCTTTTTCATCAATATTTGTTTTGCATAAAGCAAGCTAACAAAATCTGTACCTTGCTGAGTTCACATTTGTTAGCGTTAATAGTATTTTCGGTCAGATGTTTCTGTTTTTTATGAGGGGTTTATTGTTTTGGTCTCCCATCCTAACACTAACCCCGCGAAACAGGGCTTGACTTCAGTGAAGTTTATTATTACAAAGCTGTCAGATGCTCAGAGGGCACACTTGTGGTGAAAAGAAGTTGTGAGGGAACTTGAAAATTATCAACATGTCAGCCCAGAAGCCAATGTTTCTCGCTTCTCTTTTATTTGTTATTCTTCAGAGACTGGAATGCTGTATTTCAATACCACACAATTCAGTGCCTTCTGATTTTCTGTAGCACGTACCACAGGCAACCCAGTGTATGCTTCACAGAAGCATCTCGTTATATATAAACACTATGTTATTTTTTTTCTTCATCTGTCTCTTGGCTTGCCTTTTTCTGGTGCAAACAGACAGTGTTTTGACCCCTGGCATCAGATTAGACCGTCACATTATGAAGCGGAAACAACACCTTTAGTCCTTTCTTGTATGTGCAATAAACGTTTGCTTAGTCCAATTGCTAGACATGCTGGAAAACGTCCGTCAGAGCAATTTGCAGTTAGTTTTTTGCCGACTATTTATTTAATGAAGAAACGAGTGAATTTTACTCAAGAGCGTGTTTTGTTATCTTTAAACTGAATTTATTACGAAAGCTTAAAAGACTAAAAGACCTTAAAATGGGACAGGACATTACAAAATAATTAAACGTGTGAGCCAAAGGGCCTCTGCTAGCGCGACATGTGGGTGACCCCTCAAATGGTCTTAATGACGCCCCACTTGAAAAAATTAACTGGAACGCAGTGTAACGCGTACCACAGGCAACCCAGTGTAAGCTTTTTGGAGCTTCTCGTTTTTTTTCCGTGTCGGTAAAAGTGTTGCCTGTCACTCCCCTGCTAAGTGGTGTCTTTATGCATAGAGCCTTCTGCGCGTATTGTCTTAGGATCGAGAGGGTAGTGGGAAATGCGTAGAGTTCTCTGGTGGACACAGTAGAACTAGGCGCTCCATGAGCGTACACTGGGTTGCCTAAGGTACGAAGGGACTGAATTGGGTGGTATTAAACTGCAGCGTTCCAGGCAATTTTTTTTACGTCGGGGGTCATTAAAGCCATTTAAGGGGTCACCCAGAAGTCGTACCAGCAGAGGCCCTTTGGCTCACACGTTCATACGACGAAACAAATCCTTTTCTGAGGTTAAAAACCTGGCTATCGGCCTATTAATCATTTGTCAGAAAGAAGAAATTCCTGTCCTCTTAAGAAAAAATAGACACGCATTGCTTACGTGTGGTAGTGAAGTAACACAGCGGTTTATTCCATATTGTCAACCGACCTGTGTTTGTCTTCCAGGAGATTTAAGTTGTCTTTGCGTAATATGTAGGTTTAACAGTACACGATATTGTTTTGGTATTGTATATTGTAGTGCCATGGTAGAAGTCTTAGTTAAATAGCTACCTGAGAAGACATGTGGTTACTAGCAAAGTACTGAATCCAGAAAGATTGAAGAAAATAAAAAGGGAATCGAGAAACATTGGCTTCTGGGCTGACATGTTGATCATTTCCAAGATCCCTCACAACTTCTTTCTACCACAAGTTTAAGCGTGCACTCTGAGCATCCGTCAGCTTTGTAATGTACAACGTTACTGAAGTTAAGCCCTCTCTGGCGGGGTTAGTATCTGGATGGGCGACCTAAAGAACATACCACTTCGGAACAGAAGCATTGGACCGAAAATTCTATTTTAACGCTAACAAATGCGGACCAAGCAAGAAACAGATTTTGTTAGCTTGCTTTATGCGAAACAAATATTGACGCAAAAGTAAATAAATAGTGATACACAGTTTTTAGGAAGAGCAGAAGGAAGTTTTCTGAACGGTCGATCGAGAATAAAATATTATGCCATCAGCAACATTTATGACATGAAAACAACATTAATTTTGAACCCCGAATATAAAAAGTTACGATCAGCGACAAACATTTTGGGAGATTTTTGCTATTGTACTTTTGGCTGCACAAGTAAAGCGCAAAATCGAAAGTGACATCGGATTCAGCGGGCGCCGTGATGAAGTTACTGCGGCGTGTTCACTCGAGAAACAGTGAAGCATCTGTGTCAAATGATGGCAAGATACCGGGTTTTTGCTTTTGCTAGTTTTCTTTTTCTTTCAAGTGTTATAAAGTTTGACAAGAAATGTGCGAATTCAACACAAAGACCACAATTGCCCAAGTCTTCCGGTTGACAGTCAAAACTTTACTCTCCAGGACGAGGTTATTTTCCATCGTTTTGGGGATAGCAGCTCCTTTATTATTCATCAGTGTAACAATTTTTTTTGCCGATTTTGGGGCTCATTTTGTTGAAAGTCAAGCAAGCTTCAAACAGACCTGTTTATTTTCGTGACACTATACCACAAAAATGCTCCCGTATCACCTTTCAACCCAGATATGCAAATTTGTTAAGCTCGAAAATTACACAACATGATATTAAAGTTCACAAAGGCTGGAAATATCTCGGCAAAATCCTTTTCCAGTGAAAAATTGAAACAAACAACATATTTACTATTAGAGGCAAAAAACCTTCCTATGTTACCAATTGCGTGCGTGCCAACAAGAGATGCAATTAAATTTCAGTTTTGACAGTTCACATCAAACCCTTTTCGACTCGGAACCTTGACCGTAAACAATGAGGCGCAAAAGCGACAACAACTTTCATTCAAATAATTCTTCACTCACATTTCCAAATATTTTGCAGAATTTAGTACAAAATACCAGTAAATGTAAATTGTCAGACAACTAAGATGCGACTTGAGCAAACACTGTGATGCATTCTTGTAGGCGTTCGATTCGTTCAATATTAATTTGTTGAATCCATAAAAAAAATGCTATTTGATTTCCGTGTTTTATATAATACCAAGTTAGTAAAATATTACAAACAAAGCTCACTTGATATCCAAAGGCGAAAAAAGAAATTGTTGTCGAAGACCATTACGCGTCGCTTAAAATCCAGATATTTATTTTTCAGCACGGTCTTGCTCATCCAATTGACGATCCATTCCGAGCTCCATGAGGGTATATTTTGTTTAATGAGCCACTAAAACGCCATTCACGTCAATGACTTATTAGTGAAATTTCCAATTGTTACCGGAAGACTGTGCAGAGTTGAGAACAGGTAAATACAAATAGCGAGACAACTGAGATCCACTATATGGATTCCTTCTCTGTCTTTGTTGAACCCATACTGAGTTACCAAAGAACAGTTCATTTGGTTTCGGTGTTGTACAGAACACCACACTTGGCAAAATTTTAGGAAGACAGCTCACTTTGATTACGGCTCGACGGGCGACAGATTGTTGTTAAAGACCTTTACTCGTCGCTTTTAACATTCGACCTCCTGTCTTGTTCAGTATCCAATTCGCTTGCCATTATTGAGCTTCATAAGGGTATATTTTGTTCAAAGATCCACTAAAAGGCCATTCGCGTTACATGACTTTCGACGCCATTGCTGGTTAAGTTAATCGTTCTACTGTGTCTACCAGAGAAATCTATGCATTTCCCACTACCCTCTCGATCCTAAGAAAATACGCCCAGAAGGCTCTATGCACAAAGACACCACTTAGCAGGGGAGTGACAGGCAAGACTATTACCGACACGGAAAAAAAAAAACGCGAAATTAAATTAAACGAGATGCTTCTGTGAAGCATACACTGGGTTGCCTGTGGTACGTGCTACAGAAAATCAGAAGGCACTGAATTGTGTGGTATTGAAATACAGCATTCC
>NC_090884.1:53624774-53652274 GCF_036669925.1 Montipora capricornis
TCTGTTTACGCCAAAGAAGATTAAGAAACTGACATTGAAGAGCTCCCCATTCATAGTAGAGTGCAGCATGCAAAACACTTCTAATTAATTAATTAAAAGACCTTATGACTGTTCTGGAAATACTGTGGTGTAATTTGTGAAGCCGGGTTCTTCTATGTTCAATCAAGTTTAGCAAATGTATAATAATACATAAAAACATTGAAAACATTATCACGGTGCACCAAGTCTAAAGGCCGTTTGATAGTTTGAAGAAATTACAAAAATGCCAAAAACAGCTATACCAAGTTTCTCCCCCTGACTAGTCGACGTTCTATGCTAAATTCAACTTGTTTTCATGTTGGCAAGGGACTTGTTCATTCTAATTCGAAATTGTGCTGGATATGTCCTGGAAAGAACCGAAGAACTGAAAGCTATATCAAATTTCCTTACCGAAGGAGATACATCTAGATGGATTACACGAGAAAGTGGAACATTTGCTCTGACTTCGTGGGGTAGAAGTGAATCTACAAGCATGGAAGAGTCAGTTGAATTGCCATGTAGAGGTACCGTGACATGCAATGATGTACTGGGGCTGTGAGATAAGACTAATTCGTTATTCACAAGGTTTGGTAACTGTTCTGTCAAGCGACGAACGAAAAGAGTTTTCCCCAAGCCTCCTCGATCAGATGACACAACTCGGACACAGAGCCTATGGATAAGTGTAAACAAGCAAATAAGAACCGATGTAACAGGAAAGAACATTAACCTAGCATCTTTTACTCAAATAAATAAACATACTTTTCTGGATCTAAGAAACCAGCTGAATTCCAAGTGATTTTGCTGTTGTTAATGTGTTTATACTGAGGTGGAGGGATTTGGAACTGCCTTTTAAGGTAGCTTTGAATGACCGCTGCTGAAGGACATAGGGGAGCAGCGACACGATGCTGATCCAAGGCTGCTACAATATTTGCACGATCTTCATTTTCACTGCTACAAATTACCACCAATCCGTAGTCTACAAAAACAGACAAAAAAATCATTCAACTGGAGGGCAATGATGCCGAACAATGACAGAAGCGTTCTGACATAGCACTCCCCAAATTAACAATGTGAACTCTAGACTCAAATCCGCACATTGGCTGTCTACTTACGCTCTCCAATGTTGCCAGCAAGCCCCTTTGTCACTTCATCAAGCAAGTCCACAGCCTGTTTGCTGACAGAGAAATCTAATTGGTCGGCGTTAACAAGGCAGTAGAATCGACCTTCTAAGTCTCCAGTGGCTCGTCTCCACAAGAGCTCAATCTACAGAAAGGAAGATAGAAAAGTAGGAGTCTTTATAACTGGGACGCAATACTACTACTACCACTACCACTACTACAATCTTTATTTCATTGCGGGGTTACTTTCACTTCAAGTGGTCCTTCAGTGAGCCGTAGAAATTAAGAACACTATTACATAAGTTACAACAATATCTAAAATTATATTAACTAGTGATCTTAAAATACAGTAATGGAAGCAGTACAATGAATTTTGATTAAGGATTTACAATATACTAAATATTATTTACACAAGCTCCTAGAATTTACACAATACAAATTATACGATTTTACTAAAAGTTATATAATTCACTTAGGTTTTACTTCATTTCACTTAGAATATCTTTGAGAAAAGATTTAAAAAGAACTAGGCTTTCCTGTTCTCTTGCCTCCACAGGGATTTTATTCCAGAGGACCGAACCTCTGTAATCAAGGGTATGTTTTTCTGTCTCTAACTTAAGTTTAGGAATATACAAGTTGATAGATGAGTTTCTTAAGTCATAAGAGTGGACGTCAGAAACATTCTGAAAGATATTTCTTAACCACGGCGGGGAGATATCATGAGTTTTTTTATACATCAGAGTAGCGAGTTTTTTCATCCTCCTATCTACCAGTACTTCCCAACCCAGATCATCCAATAGCTCTTTAGATCGTGTTTCATAATTTGAGAGGGTCACTATTCTAGCAGCTCTATTCTGGAGTTTTCCCGTTAATCCTATCCTATATATGCCCATACACAACTGGAAAAATCAAAATAGGGCAAGATAAGTGCTTTGTACACGATTTGCCTGGTTTCAAACGGAATAGTTGGACTTAACGCTTTAGAACCGATAAACCTGCTGATATCTTCTTTGAGATTTCTTCAATATGTGCTTTCCATGTGAGATCTTCATCAATCGAGACTCTAAGGGACATATAAACGGTCACCCTTTCTATTGGTATGTTATCAACCTTAAGTGCAAATTATTAGAGACTAGAACAAGTTTGGGGCGACTCCCTATCAACATGTATTTTGTTTTTTTGACGTTTAAAGTTAGTTTATTCACCTTTAAATGAAGGGGTAGTTTCTAAAGAAACTGTGGTGCTGCGTCGGTGGTGGGGAAGTAGTATACAAAACTTTGGTTTTATCAACGGAGTTGATAATGTAAATTGGCCACCGTACAGAGATTCTAAAAGCTTACGTTTCGAGCGTTAGCCCTTCGTCAGAGCGAATCGAGGGAATATGGGTTACGTGTAGTTTTTATAGTAGAGTAGGAGCTACGCTATTGGTGGTAACATGGCAACGTGAAAAATAGGAATATATTAGTTAAATGAAAAGCGTTCGTTAATACCGTGAGGATTAAGGGTGCCGATTTGAAAGATGAATTTTTGTTCCAGATTCTTGCGGCTTTCCGTCGTACCTAGATGTAGGGAAAGGCCGCAGATAGCCATGTGTTTTTTGGAGTGGTTAGGCAGATTAAAATGGCGAGCGACTGGCTTGGATGCATCCTTGTCATTCTTCTCAACATCGCGAAGGTGTTTGCGGAATCGGTCACCTAGTCGTCTACCTGTCTCACCAATGTATAATTTATTGCATAACGTACAGGTTATGCAATAAATGACATTTGCGGAGGTACATGTGAAACGAAGGAATGAAATAAGTGGAGGTTGCGAAAAGATTCTACCAGTCTCGGGATCATTTTGGAATAATTTAAAATTACTAAGAATGATGCTTTTGACTGCGTGATTATGAGGATGGAAAGTGAGGGTGAATGGAATTCTGTCATTCTTATCTTTTTGTGGGGTTTGTAGTGATGACTGTCGATCAAATTGTTGGGCGCGATGATGGCCCGCTTTGACCACAGAGACAGGATAGCCACGTTTTTCGAAGAACTGGCACATCTCCTCTGATTTGCTGGAAAAATCGGAGTCATCACTATATAGACGTCGAAGTCTAAGAAATTGAGAATAAGGGATGGAGTTCTTGACATGTGATGGATGTGACGATGAATACAACAAATAACTGTGTGAATCAGTAGGTTTGTAGTGCACACTAGTGCATAGCGCGTTGCCTCTAATAGAAACTTTGATATCTAGAAAAGCCAATGAAGTTTCCGAAATTTCCCAGGTATATTTAAGAGCCGGATGAAAAGAGTTGACGGAGGTTATAAATTGATCGAGTTCTTCTCTGCTGGATGAAATAGCGCCGATGCAGTCGTCGATGTAGCGGCCGTAGAGTTCAGGTTTGGGGCCGTTGTACTGATTAAAAAATTGGTGTTCAACATATCCTACAAAAAGATTAGTGTGGCCGCTTTTGGCCATACGAAACAGAGCTGTAGCAAATAAAGTGATAGAACGGGCATAAGCTATCCTATCAGACAACGACTCCATTGTGAATCTAAGAACGTTATCTATTTGATCACTTGCAACAAATGTAATGTCCAGTATATTGGTTCTACAACCAACGAGTTAAAAGTCAGATTTCGGAACCACACGTCAGCCATGAGTACAAAGAAGAACACTTGTTAAGCTGTGATACACTTCAACAAAGAAACTCATGTTTTGTCTGATTTCGGGTTCGTTATCATCGAACAAATTTGCAATTATAGCGATCACAATAGCCTCGACGACCGCTTGCTTACAAGAGAAGCTTTTTGGAGTGCACAACTTTGCACCCTTCAACCTTAAGGGTTGAATAAAAGATCAGAGTTCAACTCTAGGACTAGAATTAGATGTAATTAACACCTGGGTCTTACCACCCACAAGTGTTTTCCTTTTGACTTGTATAAAAGGTTTTTTAGCTTTTGATTTTTTAGATCTTTCAGTGCATCAATCGTTCAAAGGCCTAATCAGGGATCTTGTTACAGGGCTGAGATTAGAGCACACTATGCTGGAGTTCAGGGGCTGTTAATTAGGTTTATTGTTATTAACCAGTCAAAGGCCTTCCCTTTCGGAACCTGTTACGAAGAATTGTGAGCTCGAAAGCGCATTTGTTCAAGGGCTTTGATTTGGGATTTTGTTGCGACATCATCATCTTGTTCTTCGTTTCATTACGTAATACCTTAGAGACCCAGTGCCTATATTTTTTCACACGTTAATATTTTTTACACGTTAATTTTTATTGTTACTTTGATTGCAGTCAAATTTTTTTAGCCTATTTAAGACTTAAGTCATTGACAATTTTTATTCCAAGTATTTTTAATCCTGTCACACTGATCTGAAGAAGCCCGAAGGGCGAAACGTCATTAAAGTGTCTTCACCATCGAATAAGTTCGCTGTTTGCTCCTTTCACACATATTACAAATTTTCGAGTGTAAGCGTGTAGTATCCTTTGGAACCTTCTTCCAAGTGGCATCACCATTGGTAAGCAAATTCCGCATTCAAATATATATATATGTTTTTGTTTTCAGATATTTTTACTATGCGACTAATCCAGCCTGTTCATGACTATAATTGGTCTATTTTCCCGCGCTCTTTCTTGCCCTTTTCGTTACCATTATTCAGCCTGTTTTCTTGAACTCGTGCTAGCCCTTTTTCGTTTGCTCGTCTCTTCATTACGTCTCTTTCTTTGTCTCTCTCACTGATATTTCGACTGTTTTCTAGTGCTCCCAGTCGCTCTTTTTCACGTTGAGCATTGCTTACTCGTCTCTTGCTTACTGGTTTTCTCTCTCTCTTTCTCTTCTTTCCTTGTTAACATTGTACGACATATTGAGACATTTCTGGTTATTTTTGGTTGACTTCATTTTTTTTTTTTTTGCTTGTTTTACTAAAACGAAGTAACGCAGTGCACTGGCCACGCGAATTCCCGTCAAAAAACGCGGGTTCCAACTCACACAACTTCCTGCCAATGACGACGACAATGTTCACTAACAAGTCCACTGTCGATTACCACGATACGGCAGAAAAGGAAAGCCATCCACATGTTTTATCAGGATAGGCAAGAAAAGAAAAGAATAGAACGCATTGTGTTGTATCAAAAGTTACCTCCTCTGTAGTTGTTTCAGGAGAACAAATAAGAACCTCTTCTTGGCTTGGTAAGAGCTGATCTTTGTCGTGCATATACAATGCAAGTACGGTGGCAAACACGTCCACTACAAAAATGAAACGAAAGAAAATTGATTCTTTCAAATTTATTCAGGTCTACCCTTTCTCTAACCAAAATTCTTTTGAAAAAACCCATCAAAACATAAAATGCCCTTTAATTTTCTCAAAAACGCATAGCAATGTGGCATCGACCAGCAAATTGCATCCTATTTAAACATGCTTTACTTTATTTAAAGGTTGGGTCTTACCTTTTGGAACAAGCATAAGGTTAGGTCTCCCACGTTTCAGGAAAGCTGGAAATGTAAGAGGCTTTGACCCTTTATCTAAAAGTTTGAAAAAACAGCAATTATAAGGGTGGGTTTTTTTTCCATTTATACAGTAAAAGTGTCAGTTACGTCTAATTTGCGATCCAACCATACCTTTCGTTGCTAGCTCTCTTAGAATGAGTCCCAGCTGAGAAAGAGTAAGATACTCGCTGATCACTTCCTCGTTGTCTTCGTCCCTGTTTCCTTCTTGTTCCGAGAAACTCTGAGGGAGTGCAAATGATCCACCAACTGACTCGTCAACACTTCCACTACAAAGAAATGTGACAACAAACCTCAAGACGTCAAGACGATTAGACTCGAAATTCGGTGTTATCAAACCTGACGAAGGGAAAATCGTAGTACTGGATAGAAAACCAATAAACTCAACCCACATGTGATGCAAAGACCTGGAATCGAAACAAGGCCACAATGATGGGAGGCAAATGCTTTCTCCACAGCACCAGCCCTGCTACGTGTTTCACTCACCACCAAAACAGGAAAAACAATCTCTCATTATAGAAAGTCTATGGATAAATGACACATGCAAAAAGCGAAACTAGCTTAGTCATGTGGGGTGCATGATTAGCGTAGTGAGAATGCATTCTTCTCCCAAAAGCGTAACCCGGTATCGACTTTTGAAATAGACGCCATCTGTTGGTTGAGCTTGTTGCTTGTCTACCCTGCTCAGAAAATTTTTTTTCATGTTCTCAGGGTGTCATTCCCTTCTGCAAACTGGAAAAGTAGTGGAAGAGTTATTAGAGTTCACATATAAATACTAACATTAATATTGGAATAATACTGACAAATTTATCAACTCTAAGGTGTCCTGATCTATGAACTGCTTTTTTGCTTATCTCTCATGCAGTTTGACAGGAATGCTTCTGTTATATATGTTAAAGCAGTGCTACTATATTTGCACCAGGATTTAATAAAACAGGAAACTTTAGTTAAAAGTTGCAAAAGTAGCACTATAGTGTTATTCGATGAAAAAGAAAGATGCTAATGTTAGCCAAATGGCATCATAATTTAGAAGAATGAAAAACCCAACTGTTGAAATTTTGATTATATAGCTGGTATTGAATGTGTAACTGTCAGCATAGCTATTATTCTTTAATTCTGTCCAATTAAGGATCAATTTGGATAGTTTCAGATAGGGTTTTCCTTAAAAACAGGTAAACTGTCCAATTTAGAAAATATAGGACAGTTTGTCTAAGCCAATCAAATCCCACAAAACAAAACAGGCAATAGAAACTAGCCAATCAGCGCACAGCATAGCGACAGAGCTGTTGTCTCTGTTTGTAGTAGTTGGCAATGGCGGAGTTTAGCCACGGAGATTTACCAAAATTTTCCATTTCTCAGGACTTTTTCAGCGATATCACCACAAATGACAGATTTCCTACGTTGCCAGAAAAAGAGCTTGCCAACCTGAGAGGCAAAAACCAAAACTAAAACACCTCCAAGAGTACAAAAACTTGGCTAAATGTTTTCAGAGTGGAAGGTGCAGCGTAACGAAGCGAGAAAGTTGGAAGATATCCCTCGTCATGACCTAGATGGAGTTCTCTGCCATTTTTTCGCTGAAATAGGAAAAAAATACGGTCACGTATACGAACCAGAAAGTTTGGCTGTCGTGCAGTGCTCGTTGGACCGTCATTTAAAAAACTGTGTCAGAAACTACAGTGTTTTGCGGGATCGTGAATTTGCAAATTTAAGGCAACAACTTGAAGCGAGCGCAAGATAACGGAAAGCGAAAAAAAAATTTCTCTCGTGCTTTAAGCGAAGCAGACAAAGAATTCCTCTGGAGTTCAGGTAATTTAGTCTGCCTTTCTTTAAGTATAATATCTTGACTGCCCAATTACAACTGTCTAGCTATATAATTAATAGGTAACAGGACTACCTGCTTGTCCAATTTGGAAACAATTGGATTCAAAACATTCCTCGTACTACCAAATTAGACTCAGCCTACGGCCTCGTCCAATTTTGGTTGTCCTCAGAATTCTTCGCATCCAATTATTTCCAAGGAAAGATTACGTTTATACGAACGTTGGCCGTGTAGCACTTATATTTTAAACAGAGTTCACTTTATCCTCTATTCAGTTAACTCTGTTTAAAATATAAGTGCTACACGGCCAACGTTTGTATAAACGTAATCTTTCCTTGTACTTGTACATGTTCATTGCCATGACTTTAACATCTACAGTTCCCACGGCCAGCTCCCGTCTGACCTTGTAGCTCAGTCGGTAGAGCGGCGGAGATCTAACCCGAAGGTCGTGGGTTCAATTCCCACCCTGGTCAGAGTTTTTCTGTGTCCTTGTGTGGGCCCATTTCCATCGGTAGGGCTAACGCTCACATGGTTGATATGGGATAGAAATCTAGTACTTCACATTACTCTCTATTCAGTTAACTCAATTATTTCCAAATTGGACAGCATGTAGTCCTATCACATATACTAATAGCAATACAAATTTAAAGTGTGGTAAATACAAACACTATGATTAATTAAGCTTCGCTGAAACATTAATTTTGAAGTGATGTTTGTACCGGAGGAAGAAATCCCACAAATAAACTAAAGTCTTGAACAAAAAGGGTTGAGAATATTAAAAACAGGGGTTATACGTCCTCAATATCGCACATTATTAGCCATCCCCCTCCCCCTACAACCAATGTTGATAAGCCCAGCTTCGACACGCTTTGTTTCGTCTAGCAACAGTGATCAGATTTTAGTCCAAAAGCAGAGTTTTCTCAACAACTTTGTCCAAGATTGTAGGTATGAGAGAATCAATGGAAGGAGACTTTTCTCTAGATGGAGGAGTGGGGGGGAAGGAGTTAGCCTTAATGATATTATTATGTGAGGGGGGAGGGGTTTTGAAATTAATTATTGCACCGTCCCATATACCTGTTACCATCAACTTGATTCTCTTGGTAAACAGCGGTCTCTTCGAAGTTGATTTCTAGGGCAATAACTGGATTTTTTATAGCCTCATCATAAAGAGATTCTAGGTCAGCGTCAGCGGATTCTTCTAGGCACCATAGCAACAAGTTATCTTCCTCTGCATCGACACCCAGACTTGCAAGAGCACACAGAGCGACCTGTTCCGAGTATCCCTCATCTTCAGCAGCACTGATAAAACGCCGGATTTTTGAAATACTTTTTGGCTTTGGTTTCTTCGCAGATACAGACTGTGCCTGAGACGTTTTTCCCACAGTAGAAGGCATCCTTTCAATGTAATTGTTGTTTTGACACGACAGCTCCCGTGAATTCGAGTCATGGTTGTCTTCTCGAGGGGTCAGTGTAAAAGATGGAAGGGTGCTAGTACATTTGCCTTGCTCTAACAAGTCTTTAAAGGCGCGCTGAATAGCTGCCTTCAAATGTGCCGAATCCAAACTTGGGCGAACGCTTTCCAGTAAAGTAAAAACTTGATAGTTTTCAACATGAAGTTGACTGCTATTGCATGCCGTTGCGAGTTCTTTCCGAAGGAGCATAAGCTGCTGTGTTGTAAAAAAGTTCAACTCTCGATATACTTGCCGAGCATTGCTGACATTCTTCTTCCAGATGGAGTAACAGTCTTCCATATCTGTACTCACACGTGCCAGCTCCTGGGCGATTGTTTCGCCCACGCGTTGATCTTTACTGCAATGGAATTCTTGGCACCAGTGCATTCGATGAACAAAACCAGATTTTACAAGGTTCATGAATGCCTTTGCCAGTCTCATGATGCCTTCAAGATTCTGCAAAGTGAAGGGAAAATTATTATGTCTTCATCAAATTCAAAGAAATAAAGCAATGGAGTAACGGCAATTTTGTTTAATCTATCCTAGTCCTGCACTCGTAACTGTATTCTTGACTGGAAACAATAGCTGACACTTGAATGAATGCTTTTAAATATGAATTATTCATTAACTTTCAAGTGTCTTTTCATTTGCGTGTTAAAACGGACGGGGTTTTAACCATTAAATATTTCGTAAATAATGTTTGATCTCAAGAGAATTATACACCAGACAAAACCTTCATGTGATCCCAGAAATGTTAACTGGTTATAATTTTGTTTTCAGAAGCACATGATATATCCAGGGCCGGGTGGAAGTGCAAAATATAGAAATATAGAAATATATAATACATAAATATAGAAGTCAATGTAACGAAATTATCTCAGGCCCAACATAAGTAACTTTTCTAATACCATCAGAATTGACAATTCTGATCCCAGATCCAGAGTAACAATCCCTTTCCCAGGAGCTTTTGACACGAGGAGCATGTTAGTAGCAAAGGGAAATGACGTCATGTAAGAATGTGTTGCCCTAATTCATGTATGCTTTATACATGAAGTCTGTGACAAAATTCGTTTGAACAGTACACGACTATAGAGATCTGAAGCTTTCACGGCTCACTCTCCCCTCACAATGTTGTCTCAACGCGAGTTTCTGAGCACATTTGCCAAAACAACATTGTGGGGGGGGGGGGGGGGGGCAACAAATTGTAACATGTTTCAACAATTTTGTCCGAGAGTGCGCAGAATAAAAAGGCAAAACACTTACCCCACCCCTACATTCTTTTGTTGACTGCATTGCACTGGAAATCTACGAGACGGTTTACGGACAAACTAGCCGATTCGTTGCAGGTGGATTGTTAGTAATCACCTCGAAAAAAACAACTCGAAATCCTAACTCGAAAATCCCACTTGAAATCCAACTCGAAATCCTAACTCGGAAGTTTGTCTCCTCATACGAATGGTTAAAAATAAATAAATAAAACAAAGGACCCGAGCCCCACATAGATAAAGATGCAGGTTATGAAGATCCATTGGAATTTTTGGAATAAAGAGATCCATTATGATACCAACCGCTTAAATTTCCCAAGAAGACTACAACCGTGAGAGTGGTCCCTACCACAACAGTAAAAGGTTCTAGACACTACGCTACAAGATCAGGAAGAATCATTCCACGAGAGTTCTTAAAATGGAAATGCAGGATTGTTCTCCGTGCCCAGTAGTAACTAAAGTGCGATCTGATGGAGGCATTTTTTTCATAAATACAGCGGTTAACAAACCTTTACGAAAGTGTCCACGTCATCTTTCCCCTTTTCAGCCCTTCCAGCAACCAACATCAGTTTACTTTGCAAATCTTTCAGTTCGTCAAGTGAATATATTTTGTCATGTAAACCTCCTTCTTTCGGTGGTACAGTCAAACGTACCACTTGATCCAAAGATAATCGATCTTCTTCATGGGAGTCTTGTTGAAGAAACTTACCGACAACGTACACCCCGCTAGAGTTGATCATCTGGGCTTGAACTAATGAAGTCATGGCAACTGATCCATGCGATTCTTTGACTGTCTTAAGCCATTGCAAATGCCGGCTAGTGTCAAACTAACAAAGGCAAATCACACAATCAAATCACTTGATTGGTTTCATTGAACAGGGTATCTCAGTTCGCTCTCACCCATCGGAACACTGAACTAAAAAAGAACAGTAAATTATCATGATCTTTTCATTTCATTACAATAGAAAAACCTTTTTCTCACCAATTTCTGAGGCAATCTTTCATCAGCCTTGACGGCATTCCACACTGGTTCGCATGCTTCTATCAACTGATCAAAGTTTACTTTGTGTTCCTCAGTTTCTTTAAGGTCAAAAATTAGAGGAGCAAACCCCAAGCAGCTCGTATGGAGATTAGATATGCGATCAGTTTCCATGTCGCTTTCACCAGAGGAGATCAAAGCCAGGTCGACAAGAACTTTTAGCTCTTGTGTTGCTGCGGAAAGATGAGCAACCAACAATGGGCTAGTTAATCGATCTGAAGTTATGCACCGAACTCAGAGGCTCTTAAGGTGATTCCTCAGTATTGCACTGCACATCCTGTACTGCGCATACGTTTTGTCAAATTTGCAACATTGTAAATATGGCGTAAGTCGATCATACACGCCGAAACAGTTCTCAAAACAGGTGAGAGAAGTTGTGAAGGACCAATAATTCTTTGCCAATAAGCACGCGCGTTCCAAGAACATGGCGAATTTTGTTGTTTTGATCTACGATAATCGAGATAGACCGGTACGGGCACGGTGACCTATACTTTATATTGCATAATTTTGGTGTACAAATGATCCTTTTTAAACAACTAAAAAAAAAAAATTATCGGAAGGGAAAAGAAGATACAGCTAAAAACTGACACAAAGCCCCTTACCCAGGGATGTGAATTATGATCTTGAAAACAACGACTTCAGAAACGTTTTGAGTTAACATCGTTTTAAGTTGAGGGATTTTTCCATAAACTATATAGCAAAGTGTTCCATATGCTCCAGACTTTCCACCTATCAGGTGTTTTTTCAAGTGTTACTTTAAAAGCCCTCTCGTTTATCTACGGCAAAATGTACCCTGAGCCGATGAAATAACGGGCGTGATTAGTATCAGTGCAGGCATCAATGGGGTAAGATTGGCCCAATATATCTCTTAAGCAAGCACGGTGACTTATCTTTTTTATTGTAAATCTCAAAACGAGGATTAGTAGGGAACATTCCGTGAAAGTTTCAAGAATATCGATCGACTACTTTTTTTTCTCAGGAATCACCTTAAAAAGAGTTTCTGTTACAAGAGAGTCATTACTTGGAACAGTCTGCCTAGCGACGTTACGCAGGCCACTACTTTGAATAATTTTCTTGCATTAGTTAATTAATCTTATTAATTAATTAATCGTTATAATGTCACATCCGACAATGGAATAGGTTATGCTGTAATACTTTTAAAGTAAATTAAAGTTGTACGTAAATTACATTTTTGGCATTTCGGCAAATTAGATTTTTAATTGTAGTCTGTTATTTCTACTATTTCTATTAGTAATCGTAGTCGTAAAGCACGGCTCCGTGGGAGAGCATTTCTTAGTGAAATGGACTCTGTGATGAAATAAAGTTTTGATTGATTTTTTGATTTGATGCACTACGTTTCTGTTCGCATTTGCTTAAACATTTCTTACAATAAGATAAGAAAACTTCCTACTCCAAAAAAATGAGCTACCCAAGATGACAATTGTGACCACTTTGTCCTATTTTCTTTCTCAGGAAACTAGGTCAACGTTGACTTGACTGAATATTAGCTATGCTTACATTTGATAGTTGTGCGAAGCCAGACTAGCAGCTGCTTACTCTCCGTCACCTTCTTCAAGCATTGTAATTTATCCTCATCCAAACATGCAAGTGCTTGACCAGTTTCCGAAAACTTGTTTCCAATGGAGTGTAGAGGCTTCATCTTGAATTCAGTTGACAGCTTTAATAATATTACCAAAGAGCAAATTGAATAGTTCCACCGGTTGTTCCCGGCCAGATACAAATCCATGCATTTATTATGGTTGAAATACAGAGGACAAAAATAATTTAGTAGGGGATCGGAAATTAAAATGGCCTCGATGAAAAAAGATGAAAGATGTGGAGAACAGTGAAATAGGACAAGGTTCAAAGGATCAGAACGAGGCATTAAAATAGTCTCGATGATAAAAAAAGTTTAAAAATAGAGAAAGATGTCGAGGCTCTCAGGCAGGGGATTTAACAAATAAATTAAAAACAGGAGGCTGTTTAACGCCAGATTACTAGAGCTGACAGTGAACAATTCATCCATCGTTTTTTCAATTGACTTCTATTACCCTTCCTTACTTGGTTGTGCAAATCCTCGATAACTTTGAAGTCTCCACTAAGTCCCATTGCTTCCTTGAATTCCCAAATTGTTTCTGCTGCATTGATGTACCTATGAAATTGCTGATATTGGTGCATCTGTGCCGCCCGCTTCTTAGCTATTCTCTTCAGTTGATCGTTACGGTGTTTTTGAGAGTTCCAAAGGTTCAAAATGCAAAGCAACTCCCGTAAAAGATCTTCCTTTCTATCCTTGTAGATGTCAAAAAATCTGTCTACACCTCTAAGGCTTAATGAGCCGTCGAAAGTCCTGACAGCGACTTTATTCCAAGCTTTAAAAGCTGGTTTCCATACGCATTTCACTACCTTGGAGATGCTGAGGTTCTTTTCCTGTGCCTCGTGGTTTTTCCTCGCAGTCTGAGCTCTCTTTCCTCTCTGTTCCCAGAGGCCCAGGAAAGTTGCATTTTGCTGCACTGTGTGAAGTGGAGCCAATACTTCTCGAATGACTATTGGCAGTTCAAAAAAGGTGACTACAACGCTGCTTTCATTTTTGCGTTGGCACAACTGGCGGATTTCACACAAGGAGATATCTTCCCGTACTTTTCTCTTAAGGGTAGTGACGTTGACTAGAGAGAAACCGAAGAAAACGAATAACTGTCAGTAGAATAGAAATAAAGTTGTGGTTTCAAGGTATTATACTTAAACCGTTCTATTACCAAGCAGATAACACACCTACTATTACTAATGATCGCAGGACCAGAAGGGCCCGGCTAAATGGTTCTGTAAATTTTTCCTTCAATTTCCATAGGTTTTATTGAGATTTATTTTATGTCATAGTAAGGAAGAAAATGTGGTAAAATTTACTGACTTTTTATGGAGTTACAAAATCTCTGTAAATGTGCAAAATTACAGAGATTGTAATTTACAAAGAAAATGTGGACATTTAACAGAGATTTTACCAACTTTTTTGAAGTCTGTAAATGGTTCAAGTTTTACAGTGAGAGGTAATTCACAACATTTTGGTTTGCCTTTCTTTAAGGATAACAGATTGACTGAGCAATGCCCAATTACAACTGACTAGCTATATAATTAATAGGTAACAGGACTACATGCTTGTCCAATTTGGAAATAATGGGATTCAAAAAATTCCTCGGACTGCCAAATTGGACTCGGCCTATGACCTCGTCCAATTTTGGCTGTGCTCAGAATTTTTCTCATCCAATTATTTCCAAATTGGACAGCATGTAGTCCTATTAATATACCAATTAAGTAATATCAGTTTAAAATAAATTGTGCGGTTTCAGTTGTGCTGCTGTTGTCTAGTTGCCGGGACATGCATATTTATCAACCACAGCTCCGAGATAACATTAACAGTCTTAAATCTGAATAAGTTCCCACAACTTGAGATTGCACGTTGGAACTCGAAACTTTGGCTACATCTGCCTATTCGATTCAATCGGTTCAGTGCGTTCTGTGCAATTCAACAAGTGTGGATCCTCAGAGTCAATTCCAGCTGTTATGTGAGAAAATATCTGTGAGCAAACCAGAACTGTACTCTCACTAAACAAACATGGCCGACTTTAAAAAGGTGGGAAGTCGACACGCCTGATAAAGCCTATGGGAACTCACACTATTCCCAATTGCAACAATGGTAATAGCGGAGCTCCGCGCGTGCCTTTGGCACCCTAAGTAACAAAATATGGTAGCGCATCGATGAGAGAAATTTTGGTTTTATAGCTATGACGACATCGACCGTCCTTACGTCCGTACATCCGCCCATTCATGTATGCCAATGTATCACGCTAGTTTGCAGCATACATCTTTGATATTGAGCATCCATGTTATGGTCAATAGTCCTTATTCACTTATTCAATTATTCCTTATGGCCGCCATGTTGGATTTGCTATTATCATGCAGATTAGCTACACACTTCTGAGGGGGCAAACAACAGAAGTTCGAGAGATTATAACGAACACAAGTTACTTCAATGTTTTTTTAGTGAAAAATGAGCAGATAACGAAGTAGAAAGTCAAAATGTCAAAGGCAATCAAAGATATAAAATTATTAAAAGGTACTTAATTCTAAATTCTAAAATGTACTTTTAGCAATGTTATTTCAATATTTCGACAAACCGATCTTCCGCAATTTGCCTTTCTTCCAATGTTCGACCCCCCAGCATAACACATGGCTAATTTGCATGACAATTTGAAAACCAACATGGCGGCTGTCGTGAATGAGGCCTTTTGACACCTGTCATAACGAGGTATCCGCTGACCAGTGTCACGTGACCATATCACGGGCTCAAGTTTAGAGCTCACTGAGGCCAGCTGTATTTTTTAAAGTTGACCGCTAACCAGGTGCTGGTTTTCGATTAGATCGCAAGCTCAACCCAGGTTACAAGGAAAGGTTACATTTGTACAAACGTTGGCCGTGTAGCACTTATATGTTTAACAGAGTTAACTGAATAGAGTGTAATGTGAAGTGCTAGATTTCAATCCCATATGAACCATGTGAGCGTTAGCCCTACCGATGGAAATGGGCCCACACAAGGACAGAGAAAAACTCTGACCAGCGTGGGAATTGAACCCACGACCTTCGGGTTAGATCTCCGCCGCTCTACTGACTGAGCTACAAGGTCAGACGGGAGCAGGCCGTGGGAACTGAAGATGTTAAAGTCACGGCAATGAACATGTACAAGTACAAGGAAAGGTTACGTTAGGTTACGTTAGGTTAGGTTAACTCACCTAAGCACAAACACAAACATTTTTCACAGGGCTTTCTGTGGCTCGACGCGGCTACACAGCCATACTACGTCAACTATAGCTCTTAACAGTCAACACTTTTTGTGTTCAGGTGGAAAACGGTTTGGAAAAGTTTTCTTTCTGCGTCTTTTGCTGGTTTCAATCCAGTTTGACATATCATTATAGCTGTGGTCCACACTGGTGGCTACGCAGTGTTTCAAGTCAAGCATCGGAGGGATATAAACTTAAAGCTGAGTGTTTATTTTTAATTTGTTTAGAGGTGCTTTTTTTCTCTATGTTGCATTTATTGGCATATCTTTAGAATTAGAAGCTCTGATACGGTTACGTGATGCCTGGAGCACCTATGACTAGAACTGAAACGAAGGAGAGAGAAAGAGAACGACAGCGACAAAACAGAATACCAGTAATAGCTCAAACTTGGTGGAAAAGTGTCAAATTCTTTCCTTGGGCACTAAACCGTTTGTTGTTTTTACGGATGGGTATTTTGACCTTGAACTGACAAAATTTCCTGACGATTTCTAATTTTAGCGCGATTCCTATTCGCTGGCTATTGACGGTTGACTCCAAAATGGCTTTTTTCGTTTACCTTTCGCTCGCTGAGGGTGTGCCTGTTTTCTTTTAAAACTCATGCGATTCAAGAAAAATTCACTGGCAAACTGGTAACTTCCAAAGTAAATTTCACTCGTAAAACCGATATCGCACTCATCGCTTCGTCATTCATGCGATATCGGTTTTTCGCGTGAAATTTACCGTGGGATTCACTAGTTAGGCAATGAATTTTCATATAGAAGAAAGCAAAGAAAATGACTTGCAGTAACCGAAAACACACAAAACGCGGACAATTCGAAAACCTTTTGTTTTCATTAACCCTACAGGCAGTAAGCTTGGCTGGTTTGGCTGAATCTATATATTAACAAGTTGGTTAGTTCAGTTTTCTCGTAGTCGTTAGCTAGTCAGTCAGTTCGTTTATTTGTTTGTTTGGTTGGTTGGTTATTTTGCTTTTGTTTTTTTTTTTGCGGTACGTGTATGTGTGAGTGTTTCTTTCTTTGTGTTTCATTCTCACCTGGTGAAATCAAGTCACACATATACACGAAGGACATCAATTTTTCCTTTAAACCTTGAAATTCAAGCAATTCTTCAATTCGCAGATTTAGGCTTTTCTCAGTCTCTTCAGCTTCTTCAATGTTGGAAGTATCTGCGTGAAGAACTTGTGCAAATCTATCCTTGTACTGCTGTAAAAGTTTTAATGTTGCAACAGTTATTGAAGCGTGACAGATTCTTTCCACAAGGGCTCTCAGCAAAGATTTTGCCATAGACAGCGTTTCTTGGCCTTCACTTGTTAAAATGTTTCCTCTTCCAGATTCATCTCCTGTTTAATAGTTTGTTCACAAAATCATTATGACAAAGTGTCATTTATTTCAGCGATATAATTTGGGCTACAATAGGAAATACCTCAATAAAATGAGCTTTCCAAGTGGGGTGGTAGAGCATTATTCCGAAAACTACAATTCAATGTAGCACATTGTACAACCGTGTAACACCAGTGTTGGTGTTCTCCAACAATATACTAGACGAGTTTTGGAGGATGCAGGGATGGTACAGCAGTGAGAGCACTCGCCTCCCACCAATGTGGCCCGGGTTCAATTCCCAGATTCGGCGTCATATGTGGGTTGAGTTTCTTGGTTCTCTATTCTCCACCGAGAGGTTTCCCCTCTCCTCAAAAACCTCAATTGTTAATTTCAGTTTACAGAGTCCCCAATTAGTGCTGCAGCGCTAGACCGACTAGACACTTAAATAAAGTTCATTTTCCTTTCCATTTAATGAAAAATTGGCATCGAACACAATGCTTTCCTGTTTCCACGCACATTTCGCATTAGTCAATGGTTTTCCACACATATAGCGCAGCTGGCTAATGCCTTTTGTATAACAAAATCGGCCTAATACCCAAAGATATATTGGTGATTTCGGTAAAATTCAGTTTTAAAATTCAAGTTTATTACCAAAAAATTTGAGGTAACCAGTCATCGGATTCCAAGAAAGAAGAAATTCCACAGTAACAGGGTCCAAGCTTGATATATTTGCTTTCCCGGTCCTTTTTGGCCATGACTTTGTAAGCAACATGG
Source organism: Montipora capricornis (assembly GCF_036669925.1). NCBI lineage: Eukaryota > Metazoa > Cnidaria > Anthozoa > Scleractinia > Acroporidae > Montipora > Montipora capricornis. The sequence goes on from NC_090884.1 coordinate 53,642,894, forward strand.
ACAGAAGTTCACCATACTTTTCAGCTCTTTTGTCATCTTTAAGGATTGAGCCTTGAAGTGTTCTAAAGGCATGTTCAGCGTCTTCCCCCTGTCGTGACTACAAAGAAGAGACCTGGTAAAATAAGTAGTCTATGCCGAAAACGTTAAAAGCCTATTCAGGAAAAGTAAACATTTTGTTTTTCCATAGTTTTTTTCTTGAGCTTTCTTCTAATAGACAATGGTTCCTTACGCTTATGGTTACCCACAGGTGTGAACCAGTCCTTTGACTGCATTACATTCATCAAAATTCAGAAGCAGCTTAAATTAGTTCAATTCTCAGGCAATTTCCCGCTCGCTCTTTTTGAGACGTTGAAAAACAGCTTGGGAAAGCACGGAAAAAAAAACACAAAAACCTTTTGCCTGAGCGATATAAATTAGGATTTATCAGGCGTGATGTACAATCCTTGAGTTTAGCGAACCCATGCTAAAGCCAACTCAAAGGAACGTTAAACTCACATTGATTATCTCTTCCACTGCTTCAAAGGCAAGTTTGGAAATGGATTCCACGATGGCTCCATCGTACTGATCCAGCTTAAGTTCACAAAACATTTCCACAACGCGGGTTTTTTTCATCTAGAAGGACAATGAAATATATTTGGTAGTGTTCTTTTTTTAATGTGATTACTAACTTTCTAATCTGATTACAAGTACGACAACGACAACAAGTTATCCATTTATTAAAATCGCGTGCCTTACAAGATCACTTATCACCGATTTCATGTTGTTAAGGCCTTTCTTTGACTTCCAAATCCGTTAAAGGTCGCACTACAGTTGTAGGTCGCTGTCGATACAAGGGCATTCTTCAAATAAAAAATGCTTCTTTCCTGACTTTGTTGGTTGCACTATATTGGACAGTTCATTTGGCTATATATATTCTGGATGGAGGCTAAGCAATCGTCAGGCAAGAAAGCAAATAAATGAATGAAGGGGATAGTTTCTAAAGAAACTGTGATGCTGCGTCGGTTGTGGAAGTAGTATACAAACATTTGGTTTTATCAATGGAGTTGATAATGTAAATTGACCACCGTACAGGGATTCTAAAAGCTGACGTTTCGAACATTAGCCCTTTGTCAGAGCGAATCAAGGAATTGTGGGTTGCGTGTAGATTTTATAGTGGAGTAGGAGCTATATGCTATTGGGAGTAACATGGCAACGTGAAAAATAGGAATACATCAGTTAAATGAAAAGCGTTTGTTAAAGTGCCCCTCACCCCAAAATATTTTTTCGCTTAAATGAATCTTTACTCCTGTTAGAGACGCATTGCGATCATTTTTTCCTTTTTCTAACAAATCCTGCCATTTTATAGGCTTCGAAAGTTGCGAAAATCCAAGCATCTTTGTTCACGACCGAGCCAGAAGGGGAGTGGGTCTATTCCTGATTTGACGTCACAATCTACTTTGCATGCATTTTTACAAAGAGTTAATGCATTGTAAATCAGGTTTTGACGTCACATCAGGAATAGACCCACTCCCCTTCTGACTCGGTCGTGAACAAAAGATGCTTGGATTTTTGCAACTTTCGAAGCCTATAAAATGGCAGGATTTGTTAGAAAAATGAAAAAATGGCCGCAATGCGTTTCGAACAGGTGCAAAGATTCATTTTAGCGAAACAAATATTTTGGAGTTAGGGGCATTTTAATGCCATGGGGATTAAGGGTCTCGATTTGGAAGATGAATTTTTGTTCCAGATTCTTGCGGTTTTACGTCGTACCTCGATGTAGGGAAAGGCCGCAGATAGCCATGTGTTGTTTGGAGTGGTTAGGCAGAATAAAATGACGAGCGACTGGCTTAGATGCATCCTTGTCATTCTTCTCAACATTGTGAAGGTCTTCGCGGAATCGGTCGCCTAGTCGTCTACCTGTCTCGTCAATGCATAATTTATTGCATAACCTACAGGTTATGTACTAAATGACATTTGCGGAGATACATGTGAAATGATCGGTGATCTTAACAGCTCGAATAGATCCAGATATTTTGCTAGTGTTAAGGTAATTCCCTTGAAAATGACGTACTATCCAGATTTCTGTCAAACTTGCACAGGACATTTTAAAAATGTAGAAAAAAGATGCGGTCATCGCGCTTGTTTTCCTGCTGCATAGCCTTTATTTTAAGGATTTTTTTTTCCGAATTACGCGAGAGGTGTTAAAAACTGGATCAACCGGAAAAACAATTCTTGTTAAGGAGCAAAAGCTACTGAACATTACTGAAAACTTGAGCCTACTTGTTTGTTCGGGCCAAAATCTTCCAGAAAAGTGATTTCAAATTGCTCGATTTGAAAAAAAATGTAAGGAAAATTGGACCGCTACATCATCACCTCACACTCAGTGTCTGGCTTCAAACGCACTTTTGACGTCATTTATATAATATATAGATTTAGCCAAGCCTAAAAGCAGAGCTCCCTGGTTATTTATTCTTACTGCCTGTAGGGTTTGTGAAAATAAAAGGTTTCGAATTGTCCGATGTTTCCGGTTGCTGCTTTAATAATTAAATCATTTTCTTTGCTTTCTTCTATAGAAAATTTCATTGCCTAACTAGTGAATTCCACGGTAAACTTTACGCTAAAAACCGATATCGCATGAATCAGGAAGCGATGATTCCGACATCGGTTTTTCCAGTGAAATTTACTTTGTAATTCACCAGTTTGGCAATATTTTTTTCTTGAACGGAATGAGTTTTAAAAGAAAACAAACATACCGTCAGCGAGCGAATGGAGAAGGAAAAAAAGCCATTTTAATAGCCAGCGAATAGTAATCATGCTAAAATTAGAAGCCATAAAAACAACTTTGTCAGTTCAAGGTCAAAGAAGAGTTTTACTGATGTACTTTATTCCACTTTATCTCTGAAAACAAGATCATTCACATTTTGATGTATTTCATTGAAACACGCCAGGTTGGCTCGGTACAAGAATCGGCAAACTACGGCAATGCAACCAAGAAAGGACGAACTTCAAACGCGATCTGCTCCAACACTTAAATAACGTTTGGGTGCTTTAAACAAACTTCTGACAACACAAGCTAGTGAGATTTGCCCCTAATTTTACGAGAACTCATTGCGAATACGTGTTTATAACATAAGGGCAAAATTTTCTTGTCACTGTCGAGGCACAACGAAAACCGAGAAAAACTAAGAACAAAGCCAGGAACCGAGCCAGGAGTCGAGCCAGGATCCGAGCTAGGATCCGAGCCAGGATTCGAGACCTAACCGAGACCTAACCTAACCTAACCGAGACCTGCCCTAAATCCTAACTAGACCTAACTAGACTAGAACCAACCTAAATAGACCTAACCTAACCGATTCAAGACCTAACCTAACCAAGAAATTCGAGAATAAATAGCGGAGAAAGCTCATCTTAGCTCAAATCCTGGCTGGAATCCTGACTCGCATCCTAGCTCGAATCCTGGCTCGAAGTTTAGGAATCCTCACGAAAACCAGTTGGGCAAACGGATTAAAAAACCACTTGTTCGCTCGCATTTTAGAGGAAAACAAGCAAACAAATCAACTCCGCTTTCTTTATGTCCAAAAGAGTACAGATTAATACCAGTTGACAATAAAAATTCGATTTCCATTCCTGAACAAAACAAGAACCGATTAAACCACCTTTTAAAATACGCATCCACTTTAAATAACGTATGCGTAAAATAACAAACGGTTTAGTGCCCAAGGAAAGAATTTGTGTGCTACATGTAAGTATGAGCTGTATATTCTGTTTTGTCGTTGTTATTCCCTTTCGCTCAGTCCTTTCGTTTCTGTTCTAGACATAGGTTCTCCAGGCATCGTGTAACCTTATCAGAGCTTCTAAAGCCATGCCAACAATTGCAATACAGAGAAAAAAGCAGCTCTAAGCAAATTAAAAACACTCAGCTTTAAGTTTACATCCCCCCGATGCTTGACTTGAATAACTGCGGCTAAGCCACCAGTGTGGACCAGAGATATCATGATATGTCAAACTGGATTGAAACTCGCGTTTGAATGAAATTAGTGAAGGTTCCGAAGAGATTCTACCACTCTCGGGATCATTTTGGAGTAATTTAAAGTTATTAAGAGTGATACTTTTGAAGGTGAATGGAATTCTGTCATTCGTATCCTTTTGTGACGTTTGTAGTGCTGACTGTCGATCGAATTGTTGGGCGCGATGATGGCCCACTTTGACCACAAAGACAGGATAGCCACATGTTTTGAAGACCTGGCACATCTCCTCTGATTTGTTGGAAAATCGGAGTCATCACTACATAGACGTCAAAGTCTAAGAAATAGAGAATAAGGAATGGAGTTCTTGACATGTGATGGATGTAACGATGAATACAACAAACATCTGTATAGGTTTGTAGTGCACACTAGGACATAACCCGTTGCCACTGATAGAAACTTTGATATCTAGGGAAGCCAATGAAGTTTCCGAAATTTCCCAGGTATGTTTAAGAGCCGAATGAAAGGAATTGACGGAGGTTATAAATTGATCGAGTTCTTCTCTGCTGGATTAAGTCGTCAATGCACAGCCGTAGAGTTCACGTTTGGGGCTGTTACACTGATTAAAAAAACATAATTGATGTTGAACATATCATACAAAAAGATTGGCATAGCTAAAGTCCTCGCCAAAAATCCTTGAAACACCCCTTTCCCCTGGACAGTGTTGAGACAACATTTTACTGTTTGACTGGCTACACCAACCTTGAAAAAGGGATGGGGACGAAAATGGTGCAAGAATTTTCAAAGTGTTTCAAGGTTTTTGTCGAAGATTGTCTGAAGTGGCGGGAATTCTTTTGAGCATGCGCAAATGATTAAAGTGAGACAGAGAAATTTATTGCTAGGACAACGCGTGGGTATTATGTCTAGTTGCTGTTGTTATGTTAATGTGCGAAGGGGATTATAACTTCCGTAAATTTTTGTTTTGATAATGGCAACTTCTGAAGGAGACTATAACTGTTATGAGGAGAGTATTGAAGCCATATCAGAGGAGGAAAGTGACCAGGGAAGTGAACACTTGCAGGATGATGGTTGTTCAGAAGAGCTTGTTGTCGGATCTCGAGAGAGGCTTTTGCATCGCGAAGTGCGTAGCGTGTATTTAATTACTTACAGTCAAGCCAACCTGGAAATATGTCGAACCAGAGACTGTTTTGCTAGAACGGTAGTGGAAGCATTCAATGAGACAAGGAGCGGGTTAGCTGATATTGTACAGTGGGTTTGTAGTCAAGAGCAGCATTCTTCAGGGGGGACGCATTACCACAAAGCTCTCGCATTATCTCGAAATTATCTCGATGACAACCATTCTATTCAAGTGAATTTTTCGTCTGTTCACTCGAATTATTATAGCGCCTGGAGATACACGACAAAAGAGGATCCCGAGTATGTTCAGTCCGTGAATCATCCAGATTTGGTCATTAGTGCCCCACCTCGAACACAAGAGGCCAGTGTGACAACAACGGAACGCAGTAGAACGAAGAGAAAAGCAAAGAACACCAGAAAACGGAAGGCACCTCGACTCAGTATTTTCGATGTGTCAAAGCCAGTCGTAGCAAAAGGAATAAAGTCCAGGCTAGACCTTCTTGCTCTAGCCTCTCGACAAATGAGAGAGGGAAAGGAAGATTTAGCGCAATTCATCGCTAACAGAGGAAGTAAAGTTGTTGACGAGGCCATACAAGTAGGATGGGAAATGGAGGAAGCAGAGGAAAAATTGAAAAGGAAACAAATGACAAGGATGGACATACTACAAAAAGCTCTAGAAGGTCCATGTATCGCTAACTGCAATGAAGAGTAGTTGGAAGTTGCAGAGGATACTCTCGCACGCAATAATTTAACAGGTGGGAGTTTTCAGAGTGCTGTGCGCGAGCTACTTGAGTAAGGTCGCGGCAAGTACCGAAATATTCTAATCTATGGTAGTGCCAATTGTGGCAAGACCTTTTTACTAAACCCGTTGAATGTCATCTACAGTACATTTAGTAATCCCGCTACTAGCAAATTTGCTTGGGTTGGCGCTGAATCCGCCGCGGTTATTTTTCTTAATGACTTTCGCTGGAGTCCACAAGTCTTGCCTGGGCACGATATGCTTCTTCTTTTGGAGGGGCAGACAGTTGTACTTTTCACTCTTTCTTTGAATTGCGTGAAACTCTCTCGCTCTAATTGTTCCTTGATAGCGCTGTCATGCAAGTCATCACTGACTGATTTAAACATGTTCTCTATTGGATTTAGATCAGGACTGCGTGGCGGTATCTTCAGCAATTGTGCGCTCACTTCTTGCAAAGCAGCCTTTGCGACTTCTGAATTCTGGCTTGGGTCATTGTCTTGAATGAAGAGTCTTGTATTTTCTTTCTTTGATGATTCCCGTCATATGTTCATATTCGTGGCATAAAATAACTCCCACATTGTATAAAATCGCCATTAAAACTTCACTACCTTTCCTCCAGATCCAACTTTACTCAGTTTCGCTGTGCAATATTGCTTGAGACCTTCAGATATTTTTCGGTAGATCCTTCCAGTCGGAGCTCGTGCTTGATCAAGCAGGTTGGTCTTGTGCGCAAAAGCAACTCCGTCCAAGTAGAAAGCAATTTTATGAGTCCATAACTCCTTGTCACCTTTTTAGCAAATGCCACGCGAAAGCTGTTGTCATTGTTAGTAAGCAGCCCTTTTTTCCGGGCCTGGACATAAAAGTACCCTTTGCTATTAATTATTTTAAGAATCTTCTCACAGTGCGAACTGACACATTATTTTCAGAGATGTTTGCCTCAATCATGAGTCGCTTGGCGGTAAAGTTACCTTCTGTACGCCTCAGTTTGAGTAGAGCCCTTATAAGGAGTCTCTCTTCTCTGGATGACAAGCGAGTTTGTTGGCCTTCCTCTTCTTTCGTAGGTGACATTTCCCTGAGTTCGCGAATGCGTTGAACGAGTGTTACAATCTTTTAACAGTCGCATTACTGTTGCTGCAGATCGGTCGACTTTTGCTGCAATTTCTCGCAGAGAAAACCTCCTTTCCATGTACAGAAATCTATTGAGTGCTCGTTCTTCCGCCGATGTTTTCCTATTGTACACCATACTTGCTTTTCTCAGTGAACTGTGTGACTAATCGCACTTAACCTTTATGTCTGAATAAAAAAAAAAAAACTCTCCTACCCGTGACTATTGTGGCCAGGCTGTATTCATATGTCATTTTTAAAGACCTAAACTAACAATTCCTATTTGTTTCTACCGAAATCTGGAAAATTCATATGTTTCCTATCTTGCGTCAAGCCAAGGTAACAGCAAGAATTTCCCAGCTATCGCCCTCTTTCTGGACTATTCACGAAAACTACTTGACAATAAATGACAACGTCTGACATTAACCAGATGCCTTTTTGCAACTCGCACAATCCTCGCCAAAAATTCTTGAAACACCCCTTTCCCCTGGACAGTGTTGAGACAACATTTTGGTAATGGTCGGACCGCCAAACAACGACCGTGTCGCCTTTGTCGGCCAATTTGACAATTATGTCATTGCGTTTACTAAGATTTCTAGGCGCCGCCCACTCTTCCAAGGAAAGGTTGGAAAATTTAGTGTTACGGTTGAATTTAAGTTTTTGAATGTTGTGACGGCATTTTTTGATGAAAAAATCTAAAGAGACAAATTGTCCCTCTGGGGGAGCCCATTTAGATTTGCGAACTTGAACTTGAAATATCTTTGTCCGAAGTGTCAGAATCATCCTCTTTGTCATGGAAAAAGGCCTTTATTTATTTATTTATTTAGCTTCGCCTAACTGGAATACAATATAAGTATATAGGTAAAAATAGAAAAAATAATACAAGGAGAAAAAAAAAAAAAAAAAATTATTAGGCGGGGAGACCACTACAGCATAGCCAATTACAGTGGATCCCTCGTTAATTATTTATATAAAAATACTTAATAACTAAAGCTACTAATATGTAAGCATGAAACTTGAGAGGAAACAAAGCGGAAGTCCAAATTTCTAGAAGCAGCACGTTAGCGGGCATAGGAGAGACCTCGCTGTGTTACACCTAGGACAGTTTGTTCTCCAGGTTCTAATCTCGTCAACGTCGTACAAGTTCAGAGCCTTTTTATAATATTGAAGTAATAAACTTTTAAATGAAGCTAGAGAGATGTGCCTTGTGCGTAGCTCAGCGGGAAGAACATTCCATGCGCGGCACGCGCGTATGAAAAATGAACATTGATAGGTAACAGTTCTACATCGGTTAGGAATATAAGTAACAGCACTGCTGCTCGATGTCCTAGTAGATCTCGCAAATTGTCTAGTTACAGGTAAAGCTTCACTGTCTACGAAAACTAAGTTATTAACAGCTTTGTAGAAAAAAACCATGAACCATTAACTGAACGCGGCAAAGGAATTTTTCAACATATTGCATAATAGAAAATTCATTGGTGCGTTTGGTAATAGGGACAAAGTTCAAGCCCTTACTGATAACAGATTTCCCTGAGTCAGTAAGCGGAAGATTTTCTGGAATTGTAACTATGGTATTATGGCTATGTAATGTTGTATCGTTGGTAATTTGCGGACCTATTAATTGTTAAAGTTTTTGGGTCTTCGTTTGGTGTAAATGGTCAAACAGTGCAGAATTAGCGATATCCACTATTGCGAGTTCCTAACCTATTCTGACAAACCTCTCGAACTTCAACCAACTAACATCAATAAGGTGTGCTTTCTTCTATCTAAATTATGCACCTCGAAGGCGACAGGGCTTGACATGATACCTGCTAGACTCCTTAGGGGAATGTACTGATTTGGTTTCACATTCACTTTGTGAAATTTTTAATTTATCAATAGTCAGTGGAATCTTCCCTGATGAATGGAAGTGCTCCAAAGCCATTCCTTTATTCAAACGGGGCGAAAAGCCGACATGAATAATTATCGGCCGATTTCTGTCATTCCTGTAGTGGCAAAAGTATTTGAAAGGATTATCTATGATCAACTGTATGCTTACCTCACTGAAAATAACATGGTTTCCTCACATCAATCTGGTTTTCGATCTCCTCACTCTACGGCCACGGCTTTACTCGAGGTCACTAACAGTTGGGCTTATAACATTGATAAAGGAAATGTAAGTGCTGTCGTGTTTCTAGACGTTAAAAAGCGTTTGATACAGTTGATCATGACATTCTCTTATGTAAATTAAGTTCCTATGGTATTTATGGACATTCGCTTAACTGGTTTAAATCGTATCTAGATAATTAACCGCCAGCAAAAATGCTTTATTAATGGTTTGTTATCTGAAAAGCTAATTGTTAGTTGAGGTGTACCTCAAGGAACAATTTTGGGTCCTCTGTTGTTCTTGATTTATATCAATGACTTACCAAATTGTCTAATAAGTTCGCAGCCAAGGATGTATGTCGACGACATGCA
>NC_090884.1:53657274-53682274 GCF_036669925.1 Montipora capricornis
CCTTGTTTGTCTCGTATGGGTGCATTTCTGCTACCACCATATTTTCCACACATCAATTTAGCGATTTTATAGACATTTCTCTGCTCTCCATTTTGTGCAGCTTCCTCAGCTTCCTTTGCCAGCTCTTCCATATATGTCTTTTTGTCAGTTCGGATCTTTCTCTTGACACGACTGTTGGGTTCTGTGTATGCCGCCCTATACATCACTCGGAGTCTGGCTGATTTGCTGTCACTTACCTTCTTCTTCAGCTGGCGCCTCTCCTTGATAGCTTACCACGTGTCTGGTGTAATCCATTCTTTCTTTTTTCTAGTCTTCTGCTTCCCCAGACAAGTTTCACTTGCTTCATCAAAGATGTTCCTCGCTTGCTTCCACTGTTGATTTACCGTTTCTTCTTCTTCACTATCTTGCTCGTCTATGTTACCCAAGAATTTGGTTTTATCAACGGAGTTGATAATGTAAATTGGCCACCGTACAGAGATTCTAAAAGCTGACGTTTCGAGCGTTAGCCCTTCGTCAGAGCGAATCGAGGGATTATGGGTTACGTGTAGTTTTTATAGTAGAGTAGGAGCTACGCTATTGGTGGTAACATGGCAAAGTGAAAAATAGGAATATATTAGTTAAATGAAAAGCGTTCGTTAATACCGTGAGGATTAAGGGTGCCGATTTGAAAGATGAATTTTTGTTCCAGATTCTTGTCATTCTTCTTGAGAAGAATGACAAGGATGCATCCAAGCCAGTCGCTCGCCATTTCAATCTGCCTAACCACTCCAAAAAACACATGGCTATCTGCGGCCTTTCCCTACATCTAGGTACGACGGAAAGCCGCAAGAATCTGGAACAAAAATTCATCTTTCAAATCGGCACCCTTAATCCTCACGGTATTAACGAACGCTTTTCATTTAACTAATATATTCCTATTTTTCACTTTGCCATGTTACCACCAATAGCGTAGCTCCTACTCTACTATAAAAACTACACGTAACCCATAATCCCTCGATTCGCTCTGACGAAGGGCTAACGCTCGAAACGTCAGCTTTTAGAATCTCTGTACGGTGGCCAATTTACATTATCAACTCCGTTGATAAAACCAAATTTTTGTATACTACTTCCCCACCGACGCAGCACCACAGTTTCTTTAGAAACTACCCCTTCATTCATATGTTACCCAAGGTTTAGAACCTGTTCCTCAGCTGTAGGACAAAGGCATTTTTTTGTCCTAGGGTCTTGTAGTCTGCTGATGTCATATCTAGGGGTGGTGTTTTTATTTTACCCAGCTACTCTAACTTTCAGTCTCACCTTTGCAGTCACCAGATGATGATCACTGCTTGCATCAGCCCCTCTTCTTACTCTTACGTCAAGCAGCGAGCAGCGCTACATGCTGTTAACCATAAGATGGTCTATTTGGTTTTCATCCCGCCCATTTGGGGATGTCCAAGTGAGTTTGTTAGGAAAGAAACTACCCCCTTCATTCATTTGTTCTTCAACCGCTGCGACCAAGAAACTTGTGTTCTAGTATTTTTAAATCCTCAGATTTTTCAACACTTAGCAACAATTTAGCTTTCTGTTTAGCCACTCTCGTATTCGCCAAAACTAGGTTTTGTAGTCACAGCAATTTCACCGGCCGTTGACTCAATTCTAAAGTAATTCCTAAAGGTTTTCACTCAAACTTTCATGCTTCTATATTCTCTCACTCTAATTAATATCTTCACCAAATTCGATGCGCTGAAAATTATTTTTCGCGTAATATTATAAGGACTACAATCAGAGGTATGTGCCAAAAACGAAATGTACTTGACAGACAAATTCTTCAGTGCCGCTCCGAACTTTAGTTACAATTCCAGAAAATCTTCCGCTTACTGACTCAAAAAAAAAATGTTCACAGTAAGGGCCTAAATTTTGCCCCTATTACCAAACGCACCAATGAATTTTCTATTAAGCAAGATGTTGAAAAATTCCTTTGCCGCATTCACTTAAAAGCCTTTTTCCATGACAAAGAGGATGATTCAGACAATTCGGACAAAGATATTTCAAGTTCGCAAATCTAAATGGACTCCACCAGAGGGACAATTTGTCTCTTTAGATTTTTTCATCTAAAAATGCCGTCACGACATTCAAAAACTTAAATTCAATCGTAACACTACATTTTCCAATCTTTCCTTGGAAGAGTGGGCGGCGCTTAAAAATCGTAGTAAACGCAATGACAAGTCGAGAAAGATCTCACCTTCACAAATCAAACCTTGTCAAAGACACCATTCAGAATCTTATAGCCAGTCAAGAATTGTCGGACACTGCCACTAATCTCATCATCACCACCCCTGGAACTTCGTGCATTTACTTCTTGCCAAAAGTTCAAAAACCTAACAACCCAGGTCGCCCTATCCTGTAGTTGCCCTACCGAACTCACTTCTAGCTACTTAGACAGAATTATGACGTCTATCGTCAAATCTTTGCCATCGCACATTGAAGACAGTACACACGCTCTAGAAATTTTCCGCGATTTCAATTTCTCCGGCCAAGACAAACATATTTTCACCATGGACATTACATCTCTATACACAGTCATTCCCAATAGCGAAGGTCTTTAAGCACTTAAACACTTTTTCGATCAACGCACTGTCGAAGAACCAAGCTCGGAAACGCTATTCCGCCTTGCCGAAAAAGTTTAAGCTTAACTGTTTTTCATTCGCCGGCAGCTATTACAAACAAATTAATTGTGTAGCGAAGGGGAAAAAATGGGACCTAGCTATGCCAATCTTTTTGAAGAATATGTTGAACACCAACTATATTTTTTTTAATCAGTACAACAGCCCCAAACCTGAACTCTACGGCCATTACATTGACGACTGCATTGACGCTATTTCAGAGAAGAACTGGATAAGTTTATAACCTCCGTCAATTCCTTTCATCCGGCTCTTAAACATACCTGGGAAATTTCGGAAACTTCATTGGCTTCCCTAGATATCAAAGTTTCTATCAGTGGCAACGTGTTATGTACCAGTGTGCACTACAAACCCACAGATTCTCACAGTTGTTTGTTGTATTCATCGTTACATCCATCACATGTCAAGAACTCCATTTCTTATTCTCTATTTCTTAGACTTTGACGTCTATGTAGTGATGACTCCGATTTTCCAACAAATCAGAGGAGATGTGCCAGGTCTTCAAAAAATGTGGCTATCCTGTCTCTGTGGTCAAAGCGGGCCATCATTGCGCCCAACAATTTGATTGACAGTCAGCACTACAAACGTCACAAAAGGATAAGAATGACAGCATTCCATTCACCCTCACTTTCCATCATCATAATCACGCAGTCAAAAGTATCACTCTTAATAACTTTAAATTACTCCAAAATGATCCCGAGAGTGGTAGATTCCCTTTGGACCCTCCACTAATTTCATTCAAACGCGACAAAAATGTAGGCAACTTTTTAGTTAGAAGCGTAGTTAAAACTAACGAGCAACCCGGCATCTTCAAATGCGTGCGCTTACGATGCAAAACTTGTGATTCCCCGGTTTTGCACTGTGTACCCCTACTGCGCATAATTTCTTGCGTCATTGGCGCGCACATTAGTTCGCACACATTGATAAATTGGCGGATTTTCATTGACGCCGAGCTTAATCTGTCAAGGAATGGTTATTTTCTCCTGAACGAGCACGGTGACCCCCTCTTTTGAATGGTGTTATGTACTTGCAAATAGGTACACAGAAAACATATTTTAAGGAGAAATAAAGTTGGCCAGTAGAAGTTGCAGTGTTTATAATTATATAAATGACAAGAAAACTGCATTTGGAGCCAGACACTGAGTGTGAGGTGATGATGTAGCGGTTCTATTTGCTTACATTTTTTTTGTAAATGGAGCAATTTGAAATCACTTTTCTGGAAGATGTTGCCGCGGACAAATATGTAGGCTCAATTTTTCAGTAATATTCAGTAGCTTTTGCTACATAACAAGAATTTTTCCGGTTGATCCAGTTTTGAACGCCTCTCGCGTAATTAGAAAAAAAAATCCTTAAAATAAAGGGCATGCACCGCATCTTTTTACTGCATTTTTAAAATGTCCTGTGCATGAATATCAATTTTGCCAAGTTTGGCAGAAATCTGGATAGTACGTCATTTTCAAGGGAATTACCTTAAGACTAGCAAAATATCTGGATCTATTCGATCTGTTAAGATCACCGATCGTTTCACATGTACCTTTCTCTGCAAATGTCATTTTTATTGCATAAACGTACGTTATGCAATAAATTATACATTAATTATGAAATGGTATATGAAATGAATCATATATGAACTGCGGATATGAAATCAAGTGAACCTATGATCTTCGCAGTTATGAACGCAATTTTTACAATTGCTTAGAGAAGCCTGAAAAATTCAGGACTTCAACGGGGTTTGAACCCGTGACCTCGCGATTTTTGTGAGGAATGAATCAATGATGAAATGGTATATGAAATGAATCATATATGAACTGCGTTCATAAGTGGGAAGATCATAGCTTGACTAGAATTCATATCCGCAGTTCATATAATTATGATTCATTTCATATACCATTTCATCATTGATTCATTCCTCACGGGACCATTAGAACCCACAAATGACCAGCTCCCAACGTCATTGGCTTCATAGCTCAGGTGGTTAGAGCGTCGCACCGGAATCGCGAGGTCACGGGTTCAAACTCCGTTGAAGTCCTGAATTTTTCAGGCTTCTCTACGCAATTGTAAAAATTGCGTTCATAACTGCGAAGATCATAGCTTCACTTGATTTCATATCCGCAGTTCATATATGATTCATTTCATATACCGTTTCATCATTGATTCATTCCTCACGGGACCATTAGAACCCACAAATAACCAGCTCCCAACGTCAGTGGCTTCATAGCTCGGTTGGTTAGAGCGTCACACCGGAATCGCGAGGTCACAGGTTTAAACCCCATTGAAGTCCTGAATTTTTCAGGCTTCTCTACGCAATTGTAAAAATTGCGTTCAAAACTGCGAAGATCATAGCTTCACTTGAAATTATACATTGACGAGACGGGTAGACGACCAGGCGACCGATTCCGCGAACACCTTCACAATGTTGAGAAGAGTGATAAGGATGCATCTAAGCCAGTCGCTCGTCATTCTAATCTGACTAACCACTCCAAACAACACACGGCTATCTACTTCCAGAAATATATTTACAGTTTCTCCATTGAGTAATTTAAATAGCTGATGAAGTGCACAACTTTACCGCTGGCAGTTACATAAATATATTTTTAAATTTATTTCTTTATTTATCTATTTATCGCTTATTTATTTATCAATTATTTATTTGATTTTCTTTTCTTCAATCACTACCAGCCACCAGCTTCCAAAAGCTGATTATTATAAATTCATGCATGTCGGATCATACAGCAGAATATACTCGTGTAGTAAACACGAATGGAGAATAGACTGCCTTGTCGTCGGCGAGTACAAGGTTCGGTTATAAGTTTTGATAAATAGATTACTCTTTACCCGTGACGCCCACTTGACAAATTGCTCCGTTAACTGTGTCCGGTACCCTTGAATTCCTTGGAATCCATTTGCAGCACCAAGGAGCTTACTCCAGACCTGCATAAAAGAGATCAATAAAACGTTCAGGATAAAAGGAATAAGGTTGAATTTGCAGGATTTTGATATGTTACAGATGCAATACGAGGGGAAAATATGAATGGGCATTCGAGATGCCGAGCCCTACTCGAGCAACTGTAAATCGCATACAGATCTCCCGAGGTGTTGCAAATGAATAAGTAAAACCAAAGTCAAGCACTTTTATTCCGACTTTGTACTACTTAAAGCTATCGTCGTGTGGGGTCGTGTGTGTTAAGAACGCCAACTGCAAGGAGACTGGCAGTTGGTCATTTCAGAAAGCGAGGTGGAGTTGAATGCGAGACAAGCGAAAAAAACGCCACCTGAAGGGTGTTAAAAATATAATGTGCTTATTAATTAGTGTGCGTCATAGAGCACTAATTGTGTAAGGAATCAATCTTTCTCAGCTGCAGTAAAAATAAACACTTGAACCCACTTAGTCTGATTTCTTTCCCAAAACTGGTGCCAAGACCCGACTTGAAACATGCCTAAAGAACTATCACGACTGAGAGGAGTGAGAAGAGCATATAAAGGTAACGCAGGATATAAACAAGGCCGAACGTCTTATGAGCGCTGAAGATGACAAATCAGCAGAGCTAACAGCGATCTTCGTATCTCCAGAAGAGAAAACGAAATCACAGCTCTAGACTCAAGTATCGTACACTTGTTAGAATCAGAAGACGAAATAGCGAGAGTTGTGGAAGAAACGCTTACGCTTCAGGACAGAGTATCAGTGATCAAGACAAGGATTACAAAATACATCCAAAACAAGAATCCACCGGTAAGATCAAACCAAAATGCATCGCACGCTCCATCAACCAGCAAAAAGCACGTCAATTTACCCAAAATGACACTCAAAACCTTTCACGGGGATCCTCTTGAATGGCAAACGTTCTGGGATAGTTTTAGCGCCACAATTCATGAAAACGATGAATTATCAAACATCCAGAAGATGTCTTATCTTAACGGAATTCTAAAAGACGAAGCTGCGCGCGCGATTGCCGGATTGCCAATGACGTCGGACAATTACATTAGGGAGCTTAAGCACGCGCGTTTTTGAGACGCGGACGGCAACCGGAAGAGAGCATTTAGCGTGCCAGGACAGTGGTGTCTCCCAGATTTTTATACTAATCATCTCTAATGGGGAAAATATACTCAGCAATGTAAATGTGGTTGTGTAAAAACAAGTTAAAAGTGAAAACAGCTTACTTCCGGTTGCCGTTCGCGTCTCAAAAACGCGCGTGCTTAAGCTCCCTATTAAAGCAACAGAACTTCTAAAAGAACGTTTTGGGCAAAAGCAAGTTCTAATAAACGCACACATGGAATCGCTTATAAATGTCCCTTCACCTACGAATAACACAACTAACCTAAGAGAATTTTATGATACATGTGAATCCAATACACGTGGTCTAGAAGCACTAGATGTAAAGGCGGACTCCTACGGAAACCTTCTAATTCCAATTCTATTGAAGAAAATACCGGAAGAATTAACGCGCCTCATCTTCAGAGCTAACCCATCCGCGGACAAATGTCGAACTAAGAACGGAACTACGGAAGGAAATAGAAACGCGCGAAAGAAGTCATACAGCAGCAACAAGCGAAAGAACTCTATCAGAGGACGAGGTTCTAGTCCCAACAACAGGCACCTTTTTTTCCCACCACGGACCAAGGCGCTTGCAAAGTCAACTACCAAACCAAAAGAAAAAAACTGCTTATATTGCAACGGCTCACACAGATCTGAAAAATGCGACAAACTAAAAACCGTTGAGGAAAGGCTTGCATTCTTGCAACAACATAAAAGGTGCTTCAATTGCGCCGGTTTCAAGCATTCGTCAAACCGATGTAAATCGAAAGGGAGGTGTCTAAAATGCAAAAGAAAGCATCACACTTCAATATGTAAAGATGGTGACCAACACACGACCGAATTGAAACACGACAAGTCAACACAAGAAGGTGACCACAAGCCAGTTCACTTAGGCACAACTTATGCAGTCCTGGCCAACTGCTAGATTAAAAGGAAATACTGCACAGCTCACAGTTCGAGCCATGTTCGATACAGGATCACAAAGAACATTTATAACCAAAAATCTAAAAGAGAAACTCGAGTTGAAATCGACACGAAAGGAAAACATAAATCTCTTAACATTCGGTTCCTCTAACAGCGTCAAAAAATCGCTAGATGTCGTCACGATACACGTTCTGACAGATAAACAACAGATACAGCTCAATGCACTAGTAACACAAACTATCTGTCCCCCATTCCCCGTCACAATTGGCCGCGTCAAATTACCGTCTGAGTTACAGGGATTGCATCTTGCCGACCCGCTGAATTCCAAGAATGATCTAAACGTCGATATTCTCATCAGCAACGACAACTTCGCAAAATTAATCACAGGAAACATGAAAAAATCTGAGGATGACTGTTTGATCACCACAGAAAGCAAAATGGGATGGCTAATATCCGGCCCTATCTCGAAAGAACTTGAAAGCGATCATACAAACGCAATGCTATCGCTCGAAATACACCAAGACGAAGGAGAAAAACTAGACGAGATTTTAACTAAGTTCTGGGAGATAAACTCGGTTCCCAAAACCAATAAAGATAACGGTAACGCCGTTCACGCAAAGTTTTACAAATCTATACAATTTAACAAGGACTCTGGCAGGTATACAGTAACGCTTCCATGGCGGGACACTGCAGAGGATCTACCGTCCAACTTTGCACCCTCAAAGAAGACATTAGTTAACCTTCAATGCAGTCTAAACAAACGAAATCCAGAACTAATCAGCAAATATGACGAGCAACTGCAAAGCCAAGTGAAACAAGGATTTATCGAAGTCGTAAACGACCCATCAATACACTCAGGAAAATTGCACTATATACCACATTTCCCCGTGTTCAAGACAGATAGCTCGACCACAAAAATGCGTATAGTCTACGATGCGTCCGCGAAGAAGTCACCCACAGCATTAAGTCTCAATGATTGCCTACATACAGGCCCCAATCTAATGCAGGAACTGTCTAAAATACTGTTGACTTTCCGAATTAACCAGATAGCTTTCACCGCAGACATAGAAAAAGCTTTCTTGCAAATTGAACTAAACGAAGAAGACAGAGATGCTACAAGGTTTCTGTGGCTCAAGGATCCAACCCTACCAGTTAACCATCCAGACAATATAATAACGTACAGGTTCCGTGTGGTATTATTCGGTGCAGCACCATCACCATTCCTTTTAAATGCAACCATTCAATACCACCTAAACAGAAAGAATGACTGGATATCTAACGACCTCAAAACCTCCATTTATATGGATAACGTATTATCGGGAACGAGTACCCCTCAACAGGCGATAGAGTACTACACATCGTCAAGACAATGACTTCAAAGAGGCTGGTATGAATCTCAGACAATGGACCAGCAATGACGACACCATGAACAAGATAGCATCCCAAGACGGAGCGTGTGCAGAAGCCGTTACCAAGGTCTTGGGACTGGTCTGGAATTCTAATACCGACACATTATCACTATTGCTAGATAAGCTAATTCAAGAAATCCACGCGCTACAATCCACAACCAAACGTTCCGTATTAAGTCTATCTTCTAAACTGTTTGATCCACTCGGTTTTGTTGAACCAGTTTCAGCAAAAGGTAAAATAATGATGCAAGAACTATGGAAGATGAAAATACCATGGGATACGGAACTCCCACAAAACTACAGAGAAAAATGGTTAAAATGGCTAAGTGAAATCAAAGAACTCACTTCCCTACTAATTCCTAGACAATACCTCACTAACGATAACGAAAAGGCACAACTTCACATCTTCTGCGACAGCAGTCAGCTAGCGTACGGAGCGGTAGCTTACCTCAGAGGAACAACAACCAACACCTGCAGCTTTGTCATGTCAAAAAGCAAGGTAGCCCCTCTCAAACAACACACTCTGCCAAGACTAGAATTGCTTGCTGCCTTACTGGGAGCTGAACTATGGGAATTCCTATCACAGACCTTACAACCCAAGATGATAATAACAGAATACTACATGTGGAGTGATTCTCAAATCGTATTAGCATGGATAAAATCCTCCAAACCCCTTCAACAACAATTTATTCAGACTCGAGTCGCGAAGATTAAAGACAAGACCAGTAGTTCCCATTGGGAATATTGCCCTACAGCTTCTAATCCAGGGGACCTATTGACCAGAGGAATGGACAGTCGAACATTTCTCTCTAAAACGACAAGTTGGTTTAAGGGTCCTTCATGGTTACCCAAAGAAAAAACGGAGTGGCCAGAGATACGACAAAGATACAAGAACAAGAACACGAAGAAACCGAAAGTGCGCAAACAATTTCCTACCTCGCGACAAAAGCCAAGAGTTCAAATCTCGTAAATGTAATCGACATTGCTAAATATGGTACACTAACTAAAGCAATACGAGTTACAGCTACTGTCATGAAGTTCATCAGCCGACTAAGAAAGGGACCTGAACTCGAAACTCAGATTACAAGCTCAGACATGAAAAAGGCCCTAGCTGCATTGATACGAGCTGTTCAACAATCCGCGTATAGCGGGATTATAACCCAACTTCAGACAAACAGAATGACGAGCCTTCCACCTTTAGTCGGTCAGCTTGGTCTCTACATAGATGAACAAAAATTGTTACGTTGTCGCGGTCGACTGAAATACGCACCACTACAAGGCAATACCAAATACCCAATTCTCATACCGAAAGACACATACTTAGCTGAACTCATCATGAGAGCAACCCACTTGATGCTCATGCATGCTGGAGTCCGTGAAACACTTACCCAGTTACGGCAGACCTATTGGATCCTGAAAGGACGACAGCTTGTGAAACGAACCTTACATCAATGTGTGACATGCAAGAAAGCAGAGGGAAGACCTTTTCGATCGGTCAACTTTCCACCACTACCACAGCCAAGGGTCACCGGATCCCAACCTTTTCAAGTGACAGGAGTTGATTATGCAGGCCCCTTGTATGTCCGCAAAAATAAAACAGAAACCTCTAAATGTTATGTTTGTCTATTCACATGTGCAGCCATTCGAGCTGTACATCTGGAACTCGTAGAAGACAAAACCGCAAACGCATTTCTTAAAGCATTCACAAGATTTATAAGTAGAAGAGGAGTACCAGAGTGTATCATCTCCGACAACGCCCAAACTTTCCAAGCAAGTTCAAAAGTACTACAACCTCTAAAAACTCAAATACTTAAGGAAGCAGAGTGTCAGAAATTCCTTGCAAACCACGGTATAAAATGGAATTTATCACGGAAAGAGCGCCGTGGTGGGGAGGGTTTTATGAAAGAATGATTGGATTGATGAAGCGAAGACTAAAGAAAACGATCGGAAGAGCCTCCCTAAATGCAGTAGAGCTTGCAACAATGCTTACTGAAATCGAAGCAACACTGAACAGCCGACCTCTTACATACACCTATGGTGATATCGATGATGGTCCACCCCTGACGCCATCACACTTTTTATGTGGTCACAGATTGTTGGCACTTCCCTGCCCAGAATCAACAGAGTAAGATCCTGAATACTTACCAAACGATTTGACGCCAAATGAATTTACAAAGAAATTCAGATATCACCAATGGCTTATGCAGATGTTCTGGAGGCAGTGGAGAAACGAATACCTTACTAGCCTTGTGAACATCATTGGACGAGGAGAGCGAGTTATAACCAAAAAATCAAAGTTGGAGACATGGTTTTGATACATGATGACACGTCACGCAATCATCTTGGTTCCATCATAAAAATACATCGTGCAAAAGATGATCTGATAAGAGCAGTGTCATTGCGTGTGAGCAATGGCAGAGAATTGTCAAGACCAATTGAAAAGTTATATCCACTAGAGATACATTCAGATGAAAAGGAAGAGTTGACTAAGCAGACATCACTAAACAAAGAGCATGAAATTTGTCTCGATAAGCAAACCCGTCCTAAGCGAGCAGCAGCGCAAGTTGCAGCTCAGAAAATCAAGAACCTGTCCCATTAATGTTTCCTAAAAACCGTACCTATTTTCTTCTAAGATATCTATGACAGTCATCTCATCTCGGCCGCCCGGGAGGGTGTTAAAAATATAATGTGCTTATTAATTAGTGTGCGTCATAGAGCACTAATTCTGTAAGGAATCAATCTTTCTCAGCTGCAGTAAAAATAAACACTTGAACCCAGTTAGTCTGATTTCTTTCCCAAAAAAGGGGAAAGCGGGATTTGCACACGTGACACCTGCATGAGAATCAGTGTCCTAACTACCCCTGTTCTGTGTAAGTTGTGGTACATTAAGAACTATTCCGTATATAAGGATGCGGTTTTTTGGGAAAATCGGAAAACGGATTCTTGAATCCAAAAACGGATCATGAATCCAAAGTATCCACACTCGAGGAGGATACTTCGAATCAAATCTAAATCCGGATTTTTGAGATTCACCTCTTCAGCGTTTTCTTAGGATAGGATCTGAATAAAAATTTTTGACAAGCGGCAAAATGATACACAACAGCTACCGTGTATGACACTTTCGCCCAAATGTTTTTCTAGCGCCGTACTTACCGTCCGATCGAAGATACGAATAGGTCAAAAATAAAATCTGAATAAAAATTTTTGACAAGCGGCAAAATGATACACAACAGCTACCGTGTATGACACTTTCGCCCAAATGTTTTTCTAGCGCCGTACTTACCGGCCGATCGAAGACACGAATAGGTCAAAAATAGTTGGGTTTCCTGCAAATTCCACACCAGAAATTACACTAAAAGTTTCTTGACAACAATAATATTGTTAGCACCATTCATACAGCTAAATGTAAACTGCAAAAATACCCTCTGTATTCGATTGGTGCCTTAGCACGCATAATTTTCTTCATTTCTTTTTATCGATCGCTAAGGTTTTTTTTTTCTGTTCGGGTTGAATTTTCATTGAAGAATTTCTCCAAAACAAACTAGTTAACAGCAATTTTTTTTCTTTTGTTTGTTTGTTTTTCAAATTGCACGCAACTCTGGGTTTCTTTTTTCGAATTTTGCGTTTTTTTGAAGCCCAAAAATCCATTTCATCTTAGATTGCAAATCTGTTTTGGATTTTCCCAAAAAAAAGCACCCTAAGGGTCTGTTCACATGGAGGTGAGAGATCCCGGGAAGGTGAGGTACCCCGCCTCGGTGGGGTAACCAATCTCTCCATACAATTTCTCTTTTTTTTCTTGGTTGTGTTCACATGAGGGTACCTCACCGAGGCGGCTTGCCCAGTCAGCCGGGCCGGGTAACCTGCTAAGGGGGGTGAATTTTCTCCATGTGAATGCTGAATGGGGGTACCCCGCAACACAATATTGCATGTCAAGGCTCCCTTTTTTTGACTAAGGGTAGGCGAGGTACCTCTCCTACCTGGGGCCTCCCAGCTCCATGTGAACAGGCCCAAAAAGTCATTCTATAATTTAGATACTTTTTAACTGTTCAAAAGGTATACACCTGACCTGAATACTGCATTTCCATTGGCTGTCACCATTTCAACCACTTTCTGAATTTTACAATCCGTCTGAAAAGTGAACTCTTAGGCCTAATTTATACGTTGCCCTATCATCGAATTTAATTCAGACGAAATTAAATTCCAATTAAATTCGTCCTTCCGTCGACGTTAATTGTGCTGTGGTTTCACGCGTTAATGCGTCGAGTTGTGGTCGAATTTATTTCTCAGCTGGAATGCAATAAACCTGGTCAGAGGTGCAAATTAAAACTGTACGAAAACAATGTACGCGACAATGGTGCAACGGATAAACTGATGACGTTTTAAAGATATTTTATCCGTCTTCTTAAGACGGATAAAGCGTCTAAAACAAGTTTAATTTAAGGGCCATTTAACAGACGAATTGAACTCGTTTTAGATGTCGCTTTATCGTCGAATTTATTTTAAAGTAGGACCTAGAATTAAGCGACGTATAAACTAGGCCTTAATGAAAGAAATGCTAGAAAATTTCCTTGGTTTCAAAAGTCCTAGCGTATCATTAGCATAGACGGCAAGTTAAATTACAGCAAATAAAAACAAAACGGGAAACTGGTTATCATTTGTTTTCATTAACATTGAAACCATGTTCTTCTTGCGCGCCTCTGGGAACCAGACGATGGAGAAATATTTAGTTACGAAACTGAGTAAATCATACTTGAAGCTCCCGTTCCATGTCGGCTTTGTCCATCTCAGATTGAAATTCGTCTTCAATTTTCTTGCCAAGGCTCTCTAAAAGTCTGCTAGTGATGTTTCCTTTCAAAGATTCTCTTTCTTGAGACTGGTTTTTTTCACTTTCTCCGAACTTGTGGATGCTTAAAAATAACAGCTGTATTGATAGGCAGACGGTGTCCACATCGCTAAGGAGATTAATACTTTTGATGCACTTCGTGGTCAGCTTCAAACACACATCAACTGTGAATTCTGTGATCTCCATGGGGTATCTGTCGGGAAAAGACTTTTTATCACACATCTCATCCTTCACTAGTATGTGAATAGCATGCAGTCTGTGATATACATAGAAATAGAACCTCCCAACATGCTCACCTATCTTGTTTCGGCTCCAAAATAATGATCATGGCGTTCATACACTCCTCGACAATCTTCACCTAGCAC
Organism: Montipora capricornis; assembly: GCF_036669925.1. Taxonomy (NCBI): domain Eukaryota; kingdom Metazoa; phylum Cnidaria; class Anthozoa; order Scleractinia; family Acroporidae; genus Montipora; species Montipora capricornis. The sequence goes on from NC_090884.1 coordinate 53,671,509, forward strand.
ATAAAAAAAAACAAACCATAAGATCGACAGGGAATTTCTTAAAACATAACGAATGAACACAAATGGCGAAACGATAAAAGGCAAATACTAATTGCAAGTGTTTTAAGAAGAGCAAATCATGAATGGCTAAAATGACAACGGTTCTCAATCACTTATTTATTTCCTAACCATTTCCTTTGACGTCAGACTTTCAGGGAAGAATGATACCAAAGCGATGCAGATATCGGAAACGTGAAATATTCCAGTGGAAACAAACTCACTGAGCCTCCAAACGGGAATGGCATGCAAAAAAGTCCTCTTAAAGAGACGATCAACTTCAAAAGCTGATTCCAGGAGAGGCCACATTTGAGAGAAATCCCTGAAAATACAAAAAAAAGTAAAGAAATTAGGTTTTCTTTCGATACTTTCTTTGGTTGAGCTTTTGTCTTCATGTCGCTAATTTTCATGTTTATAGTGTTGTTTACGGCAGGGGGTGTGCCCGAGCGGTTACTGAGGGCAAATTTGATTGTAGATGTAGATTATACAAGAATTCTTAAGGGATAAACAAGGTTTACACTGGGATTGTAAAAGTCCTGGTCTAAACCACAGTTTCGCAATAAGTTTCCGTTATTTAGACAAAGTTCACCTTAGTCAAGGGTTACACGGGGTTTAGACAACTATAGAAAACTATGGGGAAAAATTACAGATACTCATTGTTGGAAAAGATCTCTTACCGAGTAAACGTACATACCAATCATTACGTTAACAAGGTCATGATTATATATTACCACGCATTCGCACAGAGCGCTTTAAGCGTTGCTTTGTAAATAGATATCTTTTAAAATTTATGTAGTTTAATTCCTTTAGGTAAAATCGTATTTTTTACAGAGTATCCCTTTTTTTGAATTCTAAACTCGCACGTATGTCTGCAAGTGTTTGTTTTAATTCATGGATTAATAACTATTTATCATAATCATCACCATTAGCCAGCAATTAAACAACAAAGCAAGCTAACCCTCTTTATGGGCAGTTTAAGCCATTTCACTTTTGCCTCACTTCACAAAGGCATAAGTGAAAGGGCAAGATACAGACGACTACGTCAATGGGGCATTCATCTTACTGCGACTTCAAAAAATGTAACTTAAGGAGGCTCCCTAGATTTTTAGGGCCGCGCGCAAGCTGGGCACTAGTATGGGGCGTAAAGCCAAAATTGCGCTCGTTTTTTTAATTTTTGTGACGTCAGTGTGACCAAATCTGTAAAATTGCTAATTTTCTCGAGTTCCCTTAGGTAATTTGTTTTTTTGAAAATTGGCTCAGTTCTAACATACAGTTCCTATCAAATACCAAAAATGTGTCAGAATCTGTCAGGGCTAATCGACTATATTAAGAAAAAAATGACAAATTACAGAATACTGGCAAAACCGTCTAAACGACCTTGACTTTTTACCACTTCGAAATATCAGGCAATATCATTTCCATAATGTGGCAAAGAATAAAAAAAATTCACCGAAGAAAAGAATAAGTATTAAGAAATTTAGGTCAAAAATAAGAATATGTCTGCCTGTCAATAGATGCAATGTCGCCATGGTAACGGCCATAATCGAACCATTGACACCAAAAATATAAGCCTTATTATATCGGTACCCATACTGGTAAATCTCTACAGGTAAAACTTTAAGAGGAATTAACTACGTTTCCTTTTTTAACTTGTGCCCTGAAGTAGGGGTATTCGCAAAATAATACTCTAGGGAGCCACCTTAAGGGACAGGCCTAATCCTCTTGAAGAGTACAATGATGACAATCACAGACGCTTTCGCTTTCGTAAGCAATAGGTCCCCCCATGTCACGCATGCAACAAGTCCTCATCGCATTACGCTTCTAGGTAGACTTTTTTTACAAATAGAAGTTTTTTACAAATTGTCCGCCAATCATTATACTTTTCACTTTTTAACTTGATAATGGCGTAAGGGTGGGAAGGCACGAGGGTTCATGTTGCAGGGACAAGGTGCAGCGACAAAAAGGCATGTAGTACACACTGAGGCGAGATGCATTAGGATCGAGTACCGGGGACATGTAGCAGAGATAAAATCAAAACATTTGCACACACATGAAAATGTTGCGGGTACGTATTTCGGGGATATGTTGCAGCAACATTTGTTTGCGCAAATGTTGTGATTTTGTCTCTGCTACATGTCGCCAGTACACGTCCCTGCTACATGTCGCCGCAGTGTGCACTACACAGGTTTTTTCTTGCTGCAACATGTCCCTGCAACATGACCCCTCGTGTCTGCCCACCTTTACGTAGCGCCGAAACGTCGTTCGCGTTTTTAAATGTATTTTATAAACCTTTTAGCGTTTAACCTCTTCATCAGTTCATTTTTTAAATCTCAAAAAGGCAAAGTTCTATGAGTGAGTTCTGTGAGTGTTTGTCGCACTCTTTTCCCGTCTTTAAATCAATTCTCTTCCAACATGCTCAAAGTGCCTTCAAATCCCTGTGATTTCCACTCGGGTTTACTGTGTTATAGCGATCTAAAATTGCATTCCATACCGTAAATCTTTTTTCTTTAACGTACTCCCTTTATCGTAATTCTTGTTCTTAATCTCTTGAAACTGTTGCCCTAGTTCCGAAATGAGTTACTGCGTTTTCCTCCTCGTAAAAATTTGTTGTCCTGCTTTTTCTTATTGGCATGCTTAGCTCCACGCAAATTAATCAAATGAATTTATATGTAATTTGTAATGCATGCTGAAGGTACCACCACAGCAGGACTTGCAAAAGCACCATTTAACCATGGACCTCGTGAAATTCGGTTCGTCTGCGTCTTAATAATGGGAATTAAATCAAGTTTAGGCGTGGTTTATGAATAACTCATCTAAGCCGTGGGCAGTCTTAACCCTTTCTTTCCCGTAAGTGCCAACGACACATACAGATTTTACTCTGTCTAACACCAGACGATTATACTCGTCCATGGGGAACCCCTTGGGAATGAAAGGATTAAGCCAGACCTACCCTACACTTCGCATAAAATAATTGGCCCTAGGCTGCCTGCTGCACGACGTAAGTCATTGTCGTAAATGGTCTAGGTAAGTGTAGTCCTGAAAAAAGCTGTTTGAGATGACAGTGACGTTTCGACAACCTGAACGGACGTAATCTTCAGAGTCAAGTGATTTGTGTAACATCAGTAGATACCATAAGAACTCCGGTCATAGATGTCATTGGTCAATTTATTTGTGTTGTTATTGGTCGACTGTCAGTTGAGCCTAGATGTAATTGGCTGGGAAGACTAAGCAGTGATTGGTGCGTTTCGATCCAGCTGTAGGTCTAGGGTCTGTAGGTTTATCGTAGAATACGTTGGGCAGTACTGTGATAGAGTAAATCAGTGCGTTATTTTTCTGTTGTTGATGTCGTCGATGAGTCGTTTGTAGGGTGCGGCAGGTTGTAGGCATCGGTTTAGTGGTGTCTGTTCTAAGTTAGTTCCAATACGTAAGTCATTTTCGGTTTGCGTATTTTGAGATATTTTTTTTCCCATTAACACAAATTACATTTTGTGTTAATGCTAATACAAACAATTGTTTGGGCCATGGTCGTCCCACATTTGACTGAAAGGAAGATTTCAAGGATATTTTTGCCTGCTCCAACTATAAAATCTGGCAATGTATATTGATGGTGTTCATAGTGGAATTACTTTCAGTTTTTGTATAGCGTTGTTGTTAGGGTTACGTTGGCTAGCTAAAAAGTACAGAAATCGATTGTACTTAATTAACCCTTTTACTGCCGAGGGCTTCCCCATTGACAAGTAAAATCGTCTGGCGTTAGACAGAGTAGAATCGATTGTACTTAATTAACCCTTTTACTGCCGAGGGCTTCCCCATTGACGAGTAAAATCGTCTGGCGTTAGACAGAGTAAAAAAGTGTCAATTTGCATTTTTTGGCGGTGAAAGGGTTAACAATAGTCATATGGGCTTTGCACCACAACATTAATATTCCTTCTCTATGGAGAAGATAAATTTCTTACTGCGTAGCAGTCGCAGATTGTTGAAATTCTGTAATGCAGAGCTTCTCGGCTCCCCACCAGGCCATGGTATTTGGCCATCCAGCCATGTCTGGTTCCTGAAAGGGTTTTGACTCGTCTCTTAGGAAATGTAGTATTGGTACCGCCAAAAGCCACTCTGGATGGGATTCCCAGGCTTGCTTTATTAGAAGATTACAAAGATTCTCAATTGCATCAGCTGCATATCTAATAAAATAGTTATACTGTCATGATCACTAATTACTGAGACTTGGAGAAAATAATACCCTGAAGAAGGTGTTAAGATATATTGATAACTAGGATGCAAAAACCAAGGTAGGGCGAAAGGAATCATAAGGAATAACAAATTCTAAATTCCATTTCATTTTCCACGAGCCACAAAGGCAAACTGCAGTTGGAAATACTCACTTTCTGAGATCATCGCTAAATTCACCTAGGACAGCCTCGTAAAGAGAACACTTTTTCTCCGTTAGGTCGGCATCAAGTGCTAAGCATCTCAACAGTAAGATGATTTCTTCTCTTTTCAAGTCGATCTTGTACTTTTCCACAATCAAAATAATGGCTAGTGATGACACAACTGCAGATGTGTGTTGCCTTGAGCCAGCATTGCAGTTCTTCAAAACTTGAAAGTTTGCGTGCATCTTCCGTTTGAAATAGTCAATTAATGCCTTGAAGGTATAGAAACACAAGAAAAATAAAATGTAGGGCCACCTAGTCGGTCCTTTAGGTAATATAATTTTTTTTTATGGAATCAAAAACGGTTGTCAACCGTGTCTTTCACCTCTGCAACCTGGGTTCAACCCTGGCCTCGAGGTCATATGTGGGCTGAGTTTCAGTCGATCTCAATCTGACTCCGAGGGTTTTCTCCGAGTTCTCTGATATTTCTCCCTCATTAAAATCGAGTCTCAGTTAATAATATCCAAGAGGATACCCTCAAAAGGGATAACCTCTGGTATCTCTCCCTTCCATTGTGTTAAATGAATAAAGTTTCGTCTCTCTCTCTCTCTCTCTCTCTCTCTCTCTCTCTCTCTCTCTCTCTCTCTCTCTCTCTCTCTCTCTCTCTCTCTCTCTCTCTCTCTCTCTCTCTCTCTCTCTCTCTCTCTCTCTCTCTCTCTTTCTAGCTTAAGCATCATTTGACATGCACTCACAAAGTATATTGGTCCTTACCCCCTTCCCCCCCCCCCCCCCCATACCAATGTTAATAATATTTTTAACAAACATTAGAATTGCGGGAGGGGGAAAGTAAGAAGAATTTAATCATAATAAATAACAATAAACTTTATCCCACAGACAAATTAGAGCGTCACATTTTCCCAACGAGTTTTGTCCAAGATTGTAGCTCGCTCGTATGCCAACAAAGCATTAGCTCTATGGCCCGTTCTCTCTCGAATCAATTTTCCTTCCCACTTTATTTTGGAACAATCTCTTTTATCAGATAAATCACTCCTGCTTGTGTATTAAATAGTAAACAATGAACGTTTTGTCAGACGGTCTGTTACTTGTGTAAAAAATGTGATAGCCGGAAAATTGAGCGACTCTAGAAGAGAGTGCTTGGATCAGTATATTGTGATAAAAGTAGTGCATATGACGAACTTCTTGTGAGAGCTAAACTCCCTTAACTCCTGAACAGAAGACTTCCGGAGATAGCAATGATAATGTACAAAAAAAAAGTATAAATTATGCCCTAGTGATATATTTATAAGTTATAACCTGAGAAATTCGGATAATTTTATGATTCCGATAAGAAATATTAACACCTATGGGAAACAAAGTATTCGATATATTCGTGCTGTAATATGGTCCACACTAAGAGTTCTGAAACACTTGCTTCTTTTAAGAACCTGGTGAGAAAAGTGCACATTGAGAGCCTCCTAAGAACTGACACCCGTAAGAACTGCCATCTGTGTGACTCTCAGGGCAATTTATGTGGTGGGCAGGGTTTTCGAGTTTGTTTATTTTTGTTTGATTTTTTTAAGTAGTTGTGTAGTTAGGTGTTCACAATTAGTTTACAGTCGGTGTAAGCTAGGCTTTTGACACATATAAGTCTGATGATGATGATGATGATGACAGTGAAAACGTATGCCATATGGATCACTATTTAGCCAACTTGGGGCGTCGAACGTAACCCAAGAGGCCCTAAGGCTAACAACTCTGTAACTAGTATAATATACAATATATAATAAATAAACTAAAATTGCTAAAAATTTCTCTCTTCACTCTTCTGCTATCCTCAAGACATCACTTTCAGTGTGCGGGTAATGTTCAGGATGTGCGAGATGCATCCGGAGTAGAATCTCTCCTCCTTGAGCCCCGAACAGTTCCCTCATAGCCTCGTCTACCTCATTGGACCACCCTCCTAGGACATCTATGATGATGTTATACTGCCGAATGTCATATCCTGGGAACTGGTGCTTGAGTTCCCAGCGTAGGGGGCTATACTTGATGATGATGATGATGATGATCACTATTATTATTTGCAGTGTACACGTATGGATGCTCTAACATTAAAAGTACATAGGGTGCAAAGCGTACCCTATGTCCTTTTACGGAACGTAAGTCTCTAGGAAAAGAGGCGTTTTAAAATGATCAAATACATTAAAAAAAATAAATTAAAGGGAAATACAATCCTTGAAATTCTCTAATACTCTTTAATTCCTAAAGTTCGTAAAATTATTTTGACAGTGGCCTTTAAGGCCCGCGCTACGTTAAGCGAACTTGAGATAATAGCTTCCAGCATCCTTCTCAGGACTTTCTTTCCTCTAGTGCCCACAAGTTTCTTTGTTGTCTTCTCTAATTCTTCAGACCAACCGCCAGCACATCAATCACTAGGTTGCATTGTTCCACGACATAGCCAGGGTACTGCTTCCTTAACTCCCAGCGCAGTGGAGCATACTTTTCCGTCTTCTCCCTCTCCTTCTTCCTACGGTCATCATCGTCATCATCATCATCATCATCATTATTCAATTCGATTCTCTCCAGTTGTTCCACTGGGTAATGTTTATTGTCTTAGCAACTCCCCTTGGCTTAGAGACACAACACTTTCCGTAACAGGTGAGCAATTCCAAGGATGGCCGATAATTGTACACTTTTTAGGAAGTAAGGTACATCTAGCTTGCCAAACCGACCCAGGTCTTTGCACCTTTTGATATGCTTCCAAGAGCACCAATCACAATAGGTATTATTGTGACTTTCGAGGCTCCATGAATCCTTCTGATTTCAAATGCTAGTTCCTGGTACTTTTCAACCTTCTCCTCTTCAGTTCTGGTGATGTTCTGGTCCCTGGCACAGTTATGTCAATAAGTCTCCATTTCTATGTGTCTTCATGCACTAGAATACTATCTGGCCGATTATGTTTCAGCACTTTGTCTGTGTAGATAGTCATGTCCCAGGTAATCCTCACCAGGGCCACCTTGTAGTGGCGCTTCCTATACTCTCTCTAGGCAAGCTTCTTGCATCCACTGACAATGTGTTGTACTAGTACTGTTTCAGTGGCATCTCCACACAATCTACACAGTGGTGTCTCTGAGGTTTTATCTATGCTGCACTTGATTGAGTTTGTTCTTAAAGCTTGTTCCTGAGCAGCAAGAATCAAACCTTCTGTCTCCTTTTTTAAGAATCCATCCCTGAGCCATCTCCAAGGCTCCTCTCCAGCTTCATCTGATATTTGTTGGACAAACGCACCTTTTAGGACTTTCTCCTTCCAGTTTTTAACTTTCTCGTCTTTCCTCCTCCTCTCATAGTCCTGCAGACTCCCTTCAACAATCACTTTCTCCTTCAACGCAGCTTGAAGCATCCACTCTGTGCTCTCTCTTAGGTAGCCATGAAGGGATTTCCTCCCCCTTCTTACACACTCCTCGCTGCCGATCAGTCCTCTTCCACCTTCCTTTCTTGGGAGGTACAGCCTCGCAACATTTCTCCTGGTGTGCAGACAGCCATTCATTGCCAATATCTTCCTAGTTCTTCTTTCCATGTCGGCTACCTCCTCCATCCAGTCCACAATCTCCGCACTGTAGCGTACTACACCTACAGCCCAGGTATTGATGCTATCGATCAAATTTCCTCCATTGAGTTTTGATCTACAAAGGTTCTTGACTCTTCTGATATACTCCAATGTTATCTTGCCTTTCATCTTGGTGTTGAGAGTCTGGTCCAACTGTAAGATGCCAAGGTATTTGTAGCCTTCCTCCTCTATTTCCCCGATATGCTGGTCGTCGGGTAGTTCTATTCCGCTACTGCCAACTTGTCTTCCCCTTCTCATTTCCAGGAAAGCACACTTGTCTAGCCCAAAAGACATCTTAATGTCTTGCGAGAAGATCCTTACTACCTGAACAAGTGAGTCTAGCTGATCTTTGCTAGCTCCGTACAGCTTCAGATCATCCATGAATAGTAGGTGGTTAACGGGCTTCATGTCCTTTGCCAGTTTGTATCCAGCCATCATTTTTCGTAGTACTAGGGTCAAGGGTAACATGGTCACTATAAACAGTAATGGTGACAAGGAGTCACCTTGAAAAATTCCTCTCCTAATGTCCACCTGCCCGAGAGCCATTCCTCCTGATGTCAATACTGTCTTCCAGTTCACCATGCTGTTGCTGATTATAGAGATCATATTCTTGGCAGCCCCAACCATCTCCAGACATTTCAGGATCCATGAATGCGGCACAGTATCATATGCCTTCTTGTAGCCTATCCAAGCCATTGACAAGTTTATCAACCTTCTCCGGCAGTTCTTCAGGATTGTCTTGTCTACAAGCAATTGATCTTTACTTCCTCGGGATCCCTTCCTGCACTCCTTCTGTTCATCTGTTAGCAGTCAATTCCTTTCCAAGTGGTGGTATAACTTCTCTCCCATAACTCCTGTCAAGAGCTTCCACATCATGGGTAGGCAGGCAATAGGGCGGTAGTTGCTGGCCTGGGCACTCTTCGCTGTGTCCTTTTGTATCAAAACTGTTCTTCCCCTGACCATCCACTCTGGTACATTCCCTTGAAATATACAGTCTTGCATGCACTCTTGCAATCTAGAGTGCAATCCCGTCAGTTTCTTAAACCAGAACCCCTGAACAAGATCGGGGCCGGCTGCCTTCCAGTTTGCCATCTTGCTCACTCCATTTCTAATATCCTCCAAAGTGATGCTGATATCTTCTTGCACCTCTATTGTACTGCGCTCCACCTCAACACCTTCAAGCCAAGATGCTCTCTCATTGTGACCGACTTCCTACAACGAGATCTTGCTCCAGAAGGTTTCTTCTGCGGGATCAGGTAACACCGTTTCTCCTCGTTCCTTTCCATCTAGTTTTTTTGTAGAACAGCTTCTTATTGGTTCTAAACAGGTGGTTCTGTTTCAACTGTTGACATCTCTCGTCGTATCTTTTGATCTTAACTCCACTTGCCTTGATCCTCTCTTTCAACATGCCTGAGACATACAAAGTGCCCCTTTCCTCAAGATGATACTTTCTGTTCAACCTTTCCCTCTCTCTTTGTTTCAGCCTCATGTTTCCTTTTCGGACCTCCTCAATCTTGCTCAGGTCTTTTCGTCAAGTTTCGATATTCCCCTTAATCCGTCTCTTCCAGAATGGCTCTTCAGTTCTTCTCCCTTTCCTCCCTTTTAGCATTCCCATTCTTTCTGTAGTAACATATGCAGCTGCATAAATTAAAGAATTCAGTTCAGTGAAGTTGTCCGTCCGAATCCTTTTGACGGGTTCATTGATTTTTCCAATTTCTGCTTTCACCTTCGTTCTTTCGCATGACTTTAGTGATGGTAATCCTATTCTCTGTTATAGTTGTATAATTTCTAGGATCCTATCCCAAAGGGCTTCCAGTTCTTGGCTGACCTCTTCTTGTAATTCTTCAGCAATGAAAACTCTGGGTTCGTCTTCACGTTGGTGTTCTTCTTGGGTATCAGATGTTGTTGCATGGTCTGGTGCATCTGTGGTATGAAGCTCCGTAGTTTCAGTCTCCTAATATTCATAGTCTGGTGTATCTGTTGCATGGAGCTCTGTACATTACATAGTTTCAATCTCCTGATGTTCATGTCTTACTCGCATGGCTATTTCCTCTTGCTCCAACGTCTCTAGCCACTTCTTGTTCTTAATCTGGCGTATTTGATCAGTCAATATCTGCTCGGTGACTTCTGCTTGTTCGTTGTTGATGTTATGGGCTTTCCATAGGTAACAATTATTTTCTGTACCCTCGCCTCTCTGGTTCACTCCTGATGTAACATTCACACAACCGTTTGTTATCCTCCTTTGACCCTCCTAATCTCTTCTATAGTTGTTCAGCAGTAGCAGGATGACGACCCTGCCAGCGCTGCTGATCCACAGGACACTTGCCGGACGCGACACCTTCACTACAAGCTCAAGTCCCGTTGACGTCGTTAGTGTGAAATTCAATATTTGACATTCTCTCATCAAATGAGGTTGTTGTAACCCTAAAAAGGGTGGCTTTTGGGCTGTTGGCACTTGCCAAAGGTGCCACCCAAGACTCTAGTGGGCGGGAGCATCCATATTCCAGTGGTAGGCCAAGGCACCCACCTGTTCTACCCCAGTGCCCCATCATTATCATTATCATTATCATTATTATCACTGCAGAAATTTTTAGAAACAACACAACACTTTTTTAAAATTTAAAAACATGTTTCAACAGAAACTTCTCTCATCTTCAGTTTAAATTACAAAGTACAGAGTTGAATATATAGTGTGAGCCAAAATGCTAATTAACTATAAGAACAAAAGGAAACATGACAATGTAAAATGTTACAAAGAA
>NC_090884.1:53689774-53692274 GCF_036669925.1 Montipora capricornis
CTTGTAAGATTATGTGACGATCCTCATCTGAAATGGTCACATAATTGGCTGCGAAGTCAAGGGCACGCTGGAGTAGTGTCTCTGATATGGAAGGGTAGAATTCCACTACATCGAAGGTTATGAAAGCACACCTCTGTTTGTTAGGCAACTGTTTGAACCATTGCAGCACAGAGGAGGTGTTTTTCCACTGGTTTACTCGCGTGGCGTTCAGCAGTTTCTTGTTGATACTGTCGAGGATTTGTTTGCTAATCTTTCCGATCTCCTGTTTTGACGGGTTAATTAATCTGCACGTTGGTTTATTCTCAAAATTGTCCTTGTGGTCTTTTAGGGTGATAAAAGCTTCTTTTGTAGCGGTCGTTTCAACACGGTCGTCAATAGGGAGTTCCTCGGTGATTGTTTTCGCTTTCACATCAATTTTGTTTAATAGGTTATACTCTGCCTTTTTGTAGGTCTTTGTGATGTTGTCATGCAGGAGCTGATTGTACTTGGTGGCTTCCAATTTGTAAAAGTTCGTGGATTTATCGGCCTCTACAAATAGGCGGTTGTCCCTTTTAATTGATTTGATGTCTTCATTGAGGTCTTTTTGGAACTGACATTCAATATTCTTGAATTTGACCTTTTGAATGATCTTCATCATGCCATCCTCAAACTCCTTTAACCCCTCAATGACAGGGGGGTTGTTTCTTGTTTTAAAGCCGAAAGTTTCTTTCTCTGGTTGTTGGTTTGGGTTTAAATTTAGGTTCAAAAAGTGTTGAGCCGCACAAGCGAAATTTTCTCCTTAGGTTCAATCGCATCCTCAACAACCAATCATAAATTTACAAATGCTTTTTTACTATAGTTTTTCAAGTTTGAATCTTGTAACGATCACGCTACTGATGTATATAAACCCCAGCGATGCTACAGTGTACATGGAATTTAACTGATGAGTGATCCAACTTCTTGGTGGTCTACGAAACAGACCTGAATTAAAGTCCATATGAAACTATATTGAGTGGAAAAACATTGTTATTTATATATAAGGCACATTGTATACATATTGTATATTACGTTCACTGTTCATACAGTTTGAGCACTCTCTGGATTGGGTGGAGAGCCTCATAATAGGTGTTCACTATTGGCATAATGCTTCGCTCACTGCTTTCAGTTTGAGCACTCTTGTGACTCCACAATGCAATCCAACAATGTGTAACCGTACATCCTGTGCCCAAGTTCAGGAGTTGCCATAAAGCCATTATGGTGACAACCGGGAGGGCACATTGTATACATATTGTATATTACGCTCACTGTTCATACAGTTTGAGCACTCTCTGGATTGGGTGGAGAGCCTCATAATAGGTGTTCACTATTGGCATAATGCTTCGCTCACTGCTTGCAGTTTGAGCACTCTTGTGACTCCACAATGCAATCCAACAATGTGTAACCGTACATCCTGTGCCCAAGTTCAGGAGTTGCCATAAAGCCATTATGGTGACAACCGGGAGGGCACATTGTATACATATTGTATATATATACTAAGCCATGCCAGAGTGCTCAAACTAGCGAGCTAGTAATATATATATATATATATATATATATTATATATATTATGACTGCCAGTGGAAAAACTGAAGACTTCATCTGCTATAAAAGTGCTCGATGGTTAAACCAGAGCTGTGAATAAAGATGAATTTCTGGAGTCGGACCACAGAGGGCCCACACAATCGGATGTGTAGCCGATTGTTATTTTATAGTAAATGTACTGGATTTACCGTTTGCTTCACCTATAGCGATATATCGTTAACTATGTATGTAAATCAATGATAAATAAACGTTCAATTATCTTACCTGTGGTTTATAGTCGTCCTTTTACCTCAAAAGCGGTTTTTTGAGCGATCTTGAAGGACAAGGGAGAAAACAGTCCCGCTGATTGCCCCTTTCTGATTGGACGACGTTAGATAATGTTTGTGGCTGGCACGTATGGATCTTGCTACGCATTTCGGTCGCTCAAATACTGTGGGATTTTGATTTTCTTCTAGGGCTAGCTCCGGGCCGTTTGGATGGATTTTCGATTGGAAGGTACGAGAAGAATCGTGAATCTTTTGACCTTTATGCTGCGAAGTTTGAAAGCGGAGCGATGCGATTTTGGGGGGAAAAATCGCTCCGGCGCTGGAACCCTTTCAAAACAAGGATTCCTCCCTTGTCTTTCTTATATATGGAACAGTCAACGGCGAACTTAAATGCCTTCAAGATCGCTCAAAAAACCGCTTTTGAGGTAAAAGGACGACTATAAACCACGGGTAAGGTAATTGAACGTTTATTTATCATTGATTTACATACATAGTTAACGATATATCGCTATAGGTGAAGCAAACGGTAAATCCAGTACATTTACTATAAAATAACAATCGGCTACACATCCGATTGTGTGGGCACCCTGTGGTCGGACTAGTTCAAAAACATTTAATTGCTACTCGGAGTTTCATGCTTCTAATGAAGCAATCATCAGGCAACTGACAACAAT
>NC_090884.1:53699774-53714774 GCF_036669925.1 Montipora capricornis
TCCATATTGTCGCTGGTTGTCAACATTACCTTGATCGCTTCACCTGGAGACACGACTCAATTCTCAACTTCATTGTCAACTCACTTCAACCTGTAATTAATGATCGCTCTTCACTCCATGCTGATGTCAATGGCTTTCAGAGTCCTTCAATTATAACTGGTGAAAATTATCGTCCAGATCTTCTTTTCCTAATACAGTCCAAGTGCCTATATATTCTAGAACTAACGGTTGGTTTTGAATCTAACCTTACAAACAATGCAGTACGCAAAAAAGCAAAATACATGAACGTGGTCAAAGACATGAGAAGTAACTACAGATGTGTCAAATTTGTAAACCTTTCCATTAGCTCCCTTGGTGTTCTCTCCAACGAATGCTCTACGTTCTTAGAAATGATGAATGACATTGGCATTGACAAAACGCAACAACACTATATAATCAAAAAAATGGTAAGTCTTCCCATTAGAGCAACATATTTTATATTCTGTCGTAGAAATAAGACTTGGGATAGCCCAGACTTAATAAAACTGTAATATATATATATATATATATTTTTTTTTTTTTTATTTTTTATTTATTTATTTATTTATTTTTTAATTCATTTGTAAATACAGTATACAAGTATATCACTCAATTTCAAGCAGCCAGTTGTTAAGAGGCCCCGACTGTAAATATTGAGAATCGCTGGCAAGGCTTGAAAATTCAAAAATCGTGATACTTTGCCCAAAGACGGCTTTTGGGGCACTAGTTTCGAAAACGTAATTTAAAGTTTCAGGAAATCTAATTTTTCGAGAAATTTGGGGAAAAAGGAGAATTTGTGATTTGCCTTATTAATTATGCAAGAATAATGGTCGAAAATTGATCACTTTCTTTTAGCTTGCATTCAAACAATTTGCATCGCCAAAAAACGAAATCGATTTTGAATAAGAGCATAGCTCTTCGTCTTTCTACCAGTGGGAAAGGTTTTACTTTCTTTTATAGTTTAGATGTTTCCCCGGCTTTTTGAAAAATGCTACTGTGCATGCTTTGGAAAACAACAATAAATTGAGCAACTTCATCAGCTTTAAACTTATCTTGGTATGTCTGATTTCAAATGGAATTACATGGCGTGGGAAAGTTTGACCTTAGTACTTCCAAAATATGAAATAAAAACTCTGGGCAATTCAGGCTTGCGACGACAGAAAACAAACATTGGCGTTCACTACGTTGGAATAATTTGCATAATGCAATTTTCTTCATGGGAAACTCTGAAGAACTATCTGGTTAGAGGAGTGCAATTTGGAGGCTGGTATTTACAAGAAATACTCAGACACGAGTTTTATGTTGTAATCTATCCTTTTTTTCAATGTTGTTTAGTTTTCACATCACTCGACGCATTCATTCGTAGGATTGACAAGCTACGCTACTGATTGCGTGACTGGTGTCACGTAAATATCTTCCAGGATTCGAAACATGCCTAGGAAATGTGTGGTTTTGAGGAGCTGCAGGGAAAGAGAACCACTTGAAGCATGACAAGCATTGCCTTAATCTAGTCTAAGATTTTCAATTTTTGTTATCCTTTTCATTTTTCTCTCCTTTTAGGAAGGTTGCTATTATTCCAATCATAACATTTCCAATCCATAATTACGTTACCTCCCAAGTTTGTTTGTAAAATGCCGCGTCGGTCTGAAAATCAAGTTTCAAGGTTTCATTAATATCCTCCAAATAGTATTGTTTCCATTTATTTACAATTTCTTTCTGAAAGCATTAAGATTTCCCTGAGAAGTACTTTCTTCCCAAATTATTCAAGATTAACAATAGGGAACATATGTGTTTACAAAAATTGCTTTTGTTATTCAAATTTGCCAACCACAGGAACAAAAGACCCTTTGTTTCGACAGCCAATGAGGCTTTGGTTGGCACATTTATGACAATAGGTGGCGTCAACGATATCTTCCCTATATCGCACCCCAAACACAAGGCTAAAAATAGCTCATGTTCCAAGAAATCAAAGTCATGCAACACCATTAGACTGAAAATAACGTGATACCATTCTCCTTACAACATTAAATTTGTTTAAAAATCACAAACAGCCCGCTCAGTCATTAAAAATGCTTAGCGTGATATTTGTCTTGATGTAGTGGCTTTCAGGTAGTTACCTGTGTTTGTGCTCAACAGTGGAACCCCATGATGCAATTTTGCGCTCAGTACTGGAATTTTGTTTCTCAGTCGAAAGAACACAGTGTCAGATATCCACCTTTGTTCAAAAAAAAAAATCTTTAGCGTGTTTAAATTAGAATGTCATTTTGCAGTTTTGCTTCCCTTGTCGGTGGAGCTTGTGGTCCAAGTGCTGAAGATCCAAATGATTTCCAATTTGTGGACTTGAAAAATTGTAATCGGGAGGTGAAAGGGCACCTGAAGTTTTGTAAAATCGTAGCCAACACTGAGAGTACCGACAGCGAGAGAAAGTTGCTACTTGCCCGTGCAGGTAAGTGATAGTACTACTACAGCTTTCCTCGATTGTAACGGCAGGTACAAAACACAGGTCACAGGTCACAGGTCACAGGTCATTGTTTTACCAATACAGAGAGAATCTTAAACATTCATTAAAGCTAACCTTTGAACTAATTAGGCCTAAACAAAAGATCTTAGGCCTAATGTTAGTATTGGTAAACAGTTAGGGTTGTTTACCTGTGTTTTGTACCTGCATCAGGTATTTTCGTCGCACAAGAGTGCCAGCTTCACATGACTGTATGCCCCAAGCACAGAGACAGCTACGGTATTCGCTGGAGAACTGGCAAGACAAGATGCGCTGTGCCAACAGAAGTTGCGGGCCACAAATCAGCGACAAACGTGGGAGATCGCGGGATAGATGGCCAACTGTCTTGCTTCATCTTTAAAGAAACCGAAATGCTTGTGCCAGCTGGGTCACGTACGTAATAATTAACACCCACGTTAATTTTCTAGACTTAAGAGATGTTTCCTGTAAAATAGTATAAAAATAGCTTTGTATTTTGTTTTAATACGTGCCAAGACAATATACATAAACGGAAATCATTTTTAAGCGCAATGCCCATGTGCGGAGGAGGGGAAGGGTGGGTAGAGTGGATTATGATCATAGTTATTAAAGAGAAAGGGACGTGTTCCAAGGAACTCTTTATTGCAAACGTTTGTGCCGTTTGTGGTTTTATGCAGTTTTGCAGAGCTAGCATTTGTTTCAGATTAGTTTGTGAGTATTTGCCTGTTGGGGGAAGGGGTGGGTAGAATGGTCAATGATCATGGGTACTTCAAGACAGAAAGGCGCGTACTCGTTTAAAGAGCGTTTTATTGCTAACGTTTGTAGTTTGTAGGCGTATACAGTTTGCAGAGCCTAAATTTCTGTCTGTTTATTTCGTGCGTAATTTCCCGATGGATTGAGTGAAGAAAAAGAGCTTACAGCCTCCGCCGTCTTTCAACCACGGGTCCAACGTTTTCTTCAGATAAAAAAATAGAAAATAGTGTTCTGCAGAAAATTTGTAAGGCCCGCTTACATTGTAATTCTTTCATCCTTCCACGGTAATAAATTAAAGTCAAGCAAACATCTGACTGACTACGTGTAGTCTTGCCACTTGAGTAAATTCGCTTATTGGTGCTGAGCAACAGAATTCATTGACTTTGTTTAACGAGCCTGGCACAGAACCGTACAAATATTGACAGTCCTGCGAACGCACTATTTCAAACATGATTGAACTTATGTAAATCTGTAAGACGAAAGTAAGACTAAAGTACTCAGTCAATCCCAGGAAAAAAGCCTCCTAAAGAAAAACAATAACTAACAACAAACTCAACTCGTATTATCACGGGAATAGAACCAAGAAAAACAAATAACATGTCATTTTAAAACTATCACCTTTAACGCTATCGCAAGAAATGACATTACAGTAGAAGAGATTGTAATTGCTTCCCTCACTGTAGTTTTAATTGAAGTGTGTGCTGTATCATTTCAAGCCTTAGATTTTTTTTTTACAGGTGCACGTTTCGGATACATCTCCAATTGGTGATCACTGTATGACATATGCACTGAGTGACCCACATGACAGCTCTTTTCGACAGAAATGCCCACATATTCACCACGATCACTGTGCAGAAGGTGTCAGTTTAAGCACTCTGTTGGACCAAATTAACAGATTCGTTGAGCAAGCTTCGTTTCAATCAAAAGATGACCGTGACGAAGCCACCTATGTGGCAAAACACAGCAAAGAAGCAATAGAAAGCTGGAAAGCTCATCACCTCCGATCAGTAAGGCAAGACCAGTCTCGATTACAGATTCTTGAGAAACTTGATAGCGAATCAGTATACGTAACCCAGGACTGGGCAATGAAATTTCTTCCGAGAAAGTATCGCGAATCCCAGTCTGACTGGTTTGGAAAACGCGGTATTTCATGGCACATATCTGTAGCTGTTCGCCGCCACAACGAGCAACTGGAGTCTCAAGGTTTTATTCACATTATCCAGAATTGCACCCAGGGAAGCTCGGCTGTTGTCCCAATCACGACACATGTTCTGAAAACTTTGAAAACGGAACACCCAGAGGTGAAGCGAGCTTTCTTTCGACAAGACAACGCCGGCTGTTATCACAGCACTGCCGCCATCTTGTCAGTACCGGTAATAGAAAGAGAATCAGGGGTACAAGTGATCGGGGTTGATTTCTCAGATCCACAAGGTGGGAAGGGACCTGCTGATCGCATGGCTGCAACCGTCAAAGGCCATTTTTCAAGGTTCGTCAACGAGGGGAACAATGTTACTAATGCAAAAGAAATGGAGAAAGCGATTCTCTCTCATGGGGGCCTTCCTGGTATTCGAGTGGCTGTGATAGAACGCTTAGGCGAAACGGAAACCCTCGGGCTGCAGCAGAAGATTGCTGAAATCAGTAAACTGAACAACTTCAGTTTTTCTGCTGGGAGAGTGAAGGTTTGGAAAGCCTTTGATATTGGTCCTGGAAAGAATATTTGTGTGGAAGGAACAAATGGTGACTATGGTAAATATTATTGTGGGATCATTTACCATTCCTTTCACTAGTTTGAAGTTAGTAATAACGTATTCAGTTGAGGTCTCTTGCGTTAAACCTTTTGTTTTCAGTAGAAACGTGCAAGTCACGAGCATGTAATCCTTTTAACTGTTATGAGAAATCGCTTGGTTATTGTTATAGTATCCTCTTCTGTAGATTTTTCGTAATGACTAACATTTTCAGACTATTGTTATTATCATTTATGTTTTCTCCCAGAATCCCAGTGCCGAGCAATTTCAACCTTTTTCTCTCCTGGAGATTTTAAAGAGTTAGCCCCACGAGATAGCCGAAAGAAAGAGCCCAATGTGAAGACAACTGAAGATCGAGAAGAAGGGGCCAAAGTGTAGATCAAAACCAACAGCAATTATTCATGTGTCCCAAGGAGGGTTGCACTCGCGGATTCCAAAGGCACTCCGCACTAGAAAAGCACGTTATGTTTGGAAAATGTACTCAGACAATTGAAAGGGAAACACTGCTGGATAGAGCGAAGTTAAAATACGCTGAAATACTCTGTCAAGGCGAAACTTTTATGCCAAAATTACCATCGACTAGTTCCACTGAGGGTGAGGCAATTCTACCTGAAGGATGGGCTCTAAAGCAAGCGAAGAAAGCATATCGTTTCAACGAAGAGCAGTGGCGTTATCTTGAAGCTAGGTTTAATATCGGCCAAGAGAGCGGCATGAAGATTGATGCAGATGTTGTTGCGAAAGAAATGCGGAGAGCGCGAGGATCCAATGGAGAGCGGCTATTCAGGGTGTCCGAATTTCTGACAACTCAACAAGTGGCTTCTTTTATCTCTCGGATGGCCGCCAAGATAAAACAGCAATCTCTCAAGGGGTCGGATGCTCCGACTGAGCCACAGCCAGAGCCAGAGCCAGATATTATTGCCTGCAGGATGAACATAACTTTTCTGCAGCTAGAGAAGCGGTGATGGATGCATTGAATGTGCAGCACCCCATAAGCCACGACCAGTACGATATTTGTTTAATGGTAAAGGAGAACACACTTGGAAAACTAAAGCTTGGTGTGCTGAAATTTCTGTGCGAGAACTTGAATATTCCAAAGCCACCTGACCAGAGGAGAAAGGCTCCCTACATTTCTAGTTTGCAAGAACTTGTAAAAAGCTGCTCTTGCAGTAAAGTGTGATCACGAGTTTCGGAATCAACGAGGCATTCAACTTTGGGAAAAACAAGCCTTTTCATTGATATTAGTCGGCAGTCATCTCATATGGCCTCCACGTTAACTTTCCTTTTTCTGTGCATTTTCGTTTTTCTTAGATAAATAAACGTTACCTCATAGAGTTTTATTGACAAGCTTCAGATTTTACATATGTTACATCACTCGCCTCTCTGTCTCTTAAACAGTATTACCGTGTTAAAAGTCAAGGCATTCAAGTGACCTATCCTATGATAGGTTTTATTATCTTTGATCAATTAGTGGTGATCAACCATGAAGAAATTATGCTGGTCACTCAGACACGGTGCTTAAAAGATTCAAAGGATTGATTGAGGTCTCATGCATCATTGTATTTCAAAACTTTGCTTCGAAGTTCTTAGGAAGTGATCAAAACGGTTCATTAAAAGGCATGTTCCGAATCCTGGAAAGAAATTTACGTGACACCAGTCACGCAATCAGTAGCGTCGCTTGTCAATCCTACGAATGAATGCGTCGAATGATGTGAAAACTAAACACCATTGTAAAAAAGGATAGATTACACCATAAAACTCGTCTCTGAGTGTTTCTTGTAAATGCCAGCCTCCAAATTGCACTCCTCTAACCAGATAGTTCTTCAGAGTTTCCCATGAAGAAAATTGCATTATGCAAATTATTCCAACGTAGTGAACGCCAATGTTTGTTTTCTGTCGTCAAAAGACTGAATTGCCCAGAGTTTTTATTTCATATTTTGGAAGTACTAAGGTCAAACTTTCCCACACCGTGTATTTCCATTTGAAATCAGACATACCAAGATAAGTTTAAAGCTGATGAAGTTGCTCAATTTATTGTTGTTTTCCAAAGCATGCACAGTAGCATTTTTCAAAAAGCCGGGGAAACATCTAAACTATAAAAGAAAGTAAAACTTTTCCCACTGATAGAAAGACGAAGAGCTATGCTCTTATTCAAAATCGATTTCGTTTTTTAGCGATGCAAATTGTTTGAATGCAAGCTAAAAGAAAGTGATCAATTTTCGACCATTATTCTTGCATAATTAATAAGGCAAATCGCAAATTCTCCTTTTTCCCCAAATTTCTCGAAAAATTAGATTTCCTGAAACTTTAAATTACATTTTCGAAACTAGTGCCCCAAAAGCCGTCTCTAGGCAAAGTATCAGGATTTTTGAATTTTCAAGCCTTGCCAGCGATTCTCGATATTTACAGTCGGGGCCTCTTAATTGCCTATACGTAGAGAGATTTACAACTGTATTCGAAGACAAATAAAGTTTCCATTATTATTATTATTATTATTATTATTATTATTATTATTATTATTATTATTATTATTATTATTGCATTTCTAGCTCTAAATAGCATACTCCTCAACTCTTGAATAACCATAATATTTATTGAATAACTTCATAACGACATCAGCAGCAGTTTTAAAACTCAAACATTACCTTTGACGTATCAAAACAGTTAGGCTGCCTTGATCTGAAGTGGATTTCAAACGTCCAAACATTTGACAGGCAACTCACGACGTTGTTTAGTTTGGAAAATGCTTCAGTTGCATCCATTTTTTCAGTTCTGCCATCGACAACGAAACCTTCCCATTTTGGCAGGAAAAAATACAGCGCTCTGGTTCGATACTCCAATGTTTTGTCCTTTGAGAAGGGATTCGAGCTCCAAATCCAGGAAAAGATACTTTCATCATTAGAGACATAAGCCACTCCGTCAATTTGATTCCATGTTGCTATCGAAAAGGTAATGAGAGAGACAGGTCAATGTTTGTTACCAAGTGCTGAACGAAAGGCAATGCATTTAAACGGCCCCTTCCAATAATTAGCATACCTAGTTAAAACGAACCCCATGACTGGGTCTAGCCTGCGAAGCAGGTAATCTCGCTCCCAGAGCCTCCCTTACCCTTGTCCACCGAAACGGGGGCGGAAGGCTCCGGAATTATCCAAAACCGGAACCAGCAAACTCTGATTCCGGTTGAATAACGCGTACGTGAAGGGCCCCCTGAAAAAAAAATATGGACATGTGGAAAATATTTGTTCAATGGTTCAATAATTTTTGGTGCATGAAATGGAAACTCTGCCATTGCAAACATTTTTTTCCTGCGACGAGATTCGCAGGGTTCAATAGTTAGTTTCTTGCACATAAAACACTGCAAACAAATTACAATTTTTCCCTCAAAAACTAACATCCGTTAACAAATACGTTTTTTCAATATTACATCAAGTATGGCCTCTTTTGGATTTGACCAGAGTCCATCTTTCCCGACCGCTGGTCAAGGGAAAGATGACTCTGGGAACGAGATTGACGTATCAGGCGGCCGGTTTCGAGTGATCTTTTGAATGTAATGGCGGCAGCAGCACGAAAACCTGAACCAACCAGAAGGAGTGAGAACCCGCCTGCCTTCAACCCCACAAGATTTTCGAAAACTCCCATTTCCAATCATGTGTGATGAGCACGGATTTGATGTCAACTAACGAACAAATCATGGCGCGCCTTGTGTAAACATTGCCGGGAATACAATTCGTATCTCTCTAGGGAAAAATTTACAAGATCGAACTGAGACTCGGATTTCAACTTACCGTTAGGGTTTATACTGTTGTGCGATATGTCTACAATGATATAGGAGACAAAGTTATTAGAATGTCCTTTCAAAACTTAGAGAAATTCCTTGTCCAGCGCATCTTCTGCCGAAGATTGGCAAATCCCGTGGAAAGGACACTTAAATATCACCTCTACTTCTTAGCTGCTTTACAGCGTCTTTCTAGTCTTTTTTAAGACTACCAGAAAATCCAAGCTCCCGCAAGGAAGTTTCCAGATTTCTTAAAAACAGTTCGTTGGCTCGCTTTGCACTGTTTTGTTTTTACACTTTTACGAAAGGGAATAGCAAATGTTGGCCGACATGCAGGTTTTTGTCTTTTGACAATCTAACAGCCAATTATTTTGCCCGTCCACCACCGAACGGGAGTTTCGAAAATCTTGTGGGTTTAACTGCAGGCAATTTCTCGCTCCCTCTCCTCGCCCCCTCCCCCTTCGCTTGCTCTTTTGACTTCGGCCTAGGTTTAAGAGCAGAAATTACATTCACACGATCACTCGAAAGACAACCCCAGTGGAATGAAGCTTCTAAAATTCACCAAACCACCGGCTATGCAGGCTACACTAGTACGATAGAACAATCGTACATTCAGAGCCCATGGTATTGGGAAATACTTTTAACCGCAAATGTTGCACAAATCTCTTTCTCCCAAAGATGCGGTCTTTCATGTAAAACATCACAATTAACCCCTTTATACATTAAGTCGGGTTGACTAGACAGGCGGCTGCCTTAATTATAATGGCTTTCGTATAGAGTACACATTTTTGTTATACGACCAACAACTTGGGTCGAAAATATTGAAAAAAAAATCATGTGAAAGAACAAGAGAGAACTTTAGAGGAACTTTCTAATTTATGTTGACGCTTTATTCAAGGGCTCTGTTGTTTTGGACATTTGGTTTTGTTTGGACGAGCGACTTGCATGTATTTGACAGCCTCCAAAAGTGTTTTTTTTTTTTTCTAATTTCTTCGTTTTGGCCACATCTTTAGGGATTTTCTTCCCCGGTTTAGAATTTCCTTGTTATGGTTTCTGTGCCATACCTCAAAGGATCGTAGCAAAGGCAAAATACTTATGTCTCCTTTCTTACAGATAATTATAAGCACTTACCTCCAGGCTTAATATCTTTTTCACAAATTATTAACGCACGATTGACGGTCAGGTAATAAAATGGAGGAAACTCGAGTAACTCCTCATAACAAGGTGTTCCTTTACTGATCACCACATATTTGTAGTAGGTTGGTTGCCGAGCTCGGCCAAGGCTTATTGTGAACTGACCACGAAAGTACAAAAGATTGTCTTCGTCTTCGTATTGTTCGCTCCTAATTGAATAAGAAAGATAAAATGACAACCTTATACAATCACAGTCAAAGTGCCTAACTCAAACTTGAATCCAATTCAAATCCCCCGGGGTTAAGATTTTTTGGTCTTCTTTGTCTATTGTATTTGCATTATAATGTCGCATTCACAATTAAATGATATGGAAATACCTGGAACAAAACGTTCATTCCCAAAGGATTTGAATTGTGTACAACATTAAGCTAGCAGATTTAGTCTATTGAATAACAGTAGAGAAGTTGAGTTAACTATAAAAATGCTATTCGGGTCAATCAATTAAATATGAAAAGGGGACATGACCTCTCGCAATACTACCTTTAAAAAAACATCAAAGAAAGATGCCTGTAAAACGTAAACTCCAGTACGATAAAGTGACGTCAAATCAACCAGTTTCTCCCATTAACCCGTCTCAAAAGTAAATACAACTTTTTACTAAGGCGTCATTGGTTGTACAAGCAACATATGGACTTTCCTTACGAGATTCGAGGCCCACAAGTGCCAGACTTTTCTTGCTTATCATAATTATGAGAGTGGGATCGAGCAAATAACAACCGTCTTCAACTCTTCCCTGTCCTCGGTCATTTTCCCTACTCTAGGGAAAGACTCTAAGAGGATTTTGTTGTTGAATGGTTAATTGATCATGTCAAGTATTCAATCAATCGTAACCAATTTGGCTACTTAAAGGGGACATTAACAACTTATTGCCTCATGGACATGCCGTCTTTTTATCCAGACACAAGCAGCTCGATATGGGAAGCTTTTTGATCAGGTGGATGTGCAGCTTTTGTAGTAGTCGACGACAAGCTGTTAAATTAAGCTCGGCTGAGTGGATGTGACTCAGTTCACGCACGTATGCCAGACGGTACAAAGCTCTGTCCAATTTTCGTTCCTGGTTATGATAAACAACCTGGCTAGCTATAGGCATTGCACTCATTGCTCCTCCAGCTTCTAGCATCTATAACCTTACAATACTTGATCACAGGTCATCCAATTTGGCTTGACGACTCCCATAAAAAGTGACTTGGGTTACAACCTCACAGTCGACATTGCAAAAATGTGAATCTAAACCCAAAGAAATACAATTTAAGAGATGGTTATAGGTACCCTCAGACCACGTCTGACCTCTAGCCGAAGACCATAAACTGCTAAACATTAGAAAGCGTGCCCTCCCTCCCTCTGGAATGCTAGTGTTGACGAGATTATCACCAAGGCCTCAAAACGCCATTACATCCTTAGGGTACTGAATGACCTTATTAATGACTACTTTGCCCCGATGCGATCTGTCCAGGAGCTAAACCGCTGCTTACAACTTCCTGCACCCTAAAAACGACTTAACCCATGACAGCAACAACGCACCGATCATTTTTTACAGTCTTCACAGCCAATGACATCAAGGCTAATTGACAGTCGACCAATAACATCATGAACTTGTTGACCAATCACATCAACGACCAGAGTATTTATACCATCTGATGACGTTTAACATTGGACTCTGAAGATGACGTCCGCTCAAATTAACGAAACTTCATTCAATGTTACCCAAAACGGTCCTTCTCAGGACCACACTCACCCGGATGATGGTACTTCACTAAGCTATGAGTATTATTTTTATTAACAATAATTGTGAATAAACATTTATTCCAGTAATAAATATACTGTGATACTTACTCGGCAACAGCAGCCATATCAACACAGTTCACCTGAAAGTTTCCTAAATCTTCTCCGTGCGCTCGTATAAATAAGCTTTCATCTGCCATTTTAAAACTCGAGGCAAGAAGAACATGGAACACCACAGTCACTCCATCTTCCGGAGGAACCTGCTGAAGGCTTGGGGCTGGAAGAGCTCTAAGCGACAGTAAGAAATTTCATTTTTACAATGCAGGTCTTGTTCCTCTACCTTTTAGCATGTGTTTTTCGGCTGCCAATCTCCTTTGAGGAGGAATAATGGCAAGAAAATAGCAAAAACAAGTAACATGTAAAAACCACAGCGAGGGTACCATTTACGACTCGGACTTAAAACACTGAAATCCTTTTAATAAAAATTTCGTTTTTCACAAGGGTGAATGTAGTAACTCTCCTTTGTTTTCCATTCTCGAGACTTACTTCAAAACTTGCATCTCGTAATTGTAAACGTCTCCTTTCTTATTCGTTTTGCCTTTCTTTCCTTCTGTCCCTTGTTCTTGTGCGTCACTTTTTCGATACCAATTGCCGCTTGGTTCAGCTCCAGCATCCTGACGAAATGCGCACCAAGCATAAGTACAAAGAAATATATTTTTATTGATCTTGAACACATGTACATTCAGAGAAGACAGAATTAGTTTTAAAACACACTGCGGTACTGACCCGAGGGGGGGGGGTACTCGACATATCCCTGGGTGGGGAGGTACGGCGCGGCCCCTCATACCCTGACCATGTTTAAGACAAATATCGCTAATTTTCCTACCCAATTTAAGACAGAATTCCGATTTTTGATACCCTGTTTAAGACATTTAACCCAGTTTAAGACAAAAATTGATAAATCAATACCCTGATTAAGACAAAAAATGATAAATTCGATACCCTGTTCATACCCTGGCTGGCCGCACGTCCCCATTAAGGCCCTATAAGGGAGTACCCCCCCCCCCCCCCCCGGGGGTACTGAGTCGTTTGAAACACTGCAAGCTCTGACTACCATGGCAAGTACAATCGTTGTGTCCCTAAACACCCATACCTAAAGAACATTTACATTTACACTAACGTTTCTTCCTGGGCATCCCCGGAACATGCATTACTCCCATGCTGGTGCTCTGTTAGATTTGTTACGAAAAAATACATAACGAGAATTTCAACTTATAGCTTCGCGAATTCAGCTGTGACATTTGGTCAGACCCCGACAACCATACGTTCTACACTCTCTCCGCCATTATAATTATAGTATACTAAAAACCCGCATAACAGAATCTATGTTTTCCAGTTTCAGGACGATGCGGTCCTTATATATTCGGTAATTAGTGAAAAATCAGCCTCAAGCTGTTCTTAACATGTTCTTAAATTCTGTCTGAAAATTATACACTGCATTACACAACTGACACTGCTTTCTTAATTGACTCTATTGAATATTGTCGTTGGTTGTACAAACAGTATTGTGAAGAAAAACAACTTGATTTATACATTTATAATTTTGCAGAGATTACTTGCTGTATTTCACTTTCACTGTGCTATAAAAATTAAAGGACAAAGAGCACAAAAATTCAAATTTAAAAGAATTGATTTTACAATGACATGGTTATCCTGACCCAGTGATTTTTAATCGAAATGGTACACAGTATCTACTTATACATGTATATAAGAACCAGTTGAATTTATCAGGCTGGACTGGTTCTTATCCAGGTCAGATGTTTTTTTTGTTTTTTTTTTTTAAGTTGACCGCTGACCGGGGGCTGGCTGTCGATTTGATCGCAGGCTCAAGGTAAGACACACGCACCTGAACGAGGCTTAATTTTTCGCGCTCTTTCTGTGGCTCGACGAACACCGCGGCAAAACGTTTGCGCATGCGTGATCTTCCACATTTCCGGTTTGATTCACTGGAGAAAATGTCTCCGCATGAGTCGCGCAATATGGCTGCCGTTTGGGAATCGGTACCTTGTTGGTTTACGTTCTTTTTAGAGCGATCAAGGCTAGTTTGAACGCCAGTTTCAAATGGAATGTATCCTTTGAGAACGTCTATGTTGTGTAAAACGTTTGCAAGTCCAATCCAACTAGTATCCTCGGAAAAATTGCTCCTGGAAAATTTTATTTCGTGGGAAAAGAGCTGCGAAACAGGTAAGTTTTTTACGCAATTTTTAATGTAGAAAGTTAGTTGCCATCGGGTACAAAAAGTTACTGTAATGTGCAGAAAGAAGGATTCCCAAGGTTTCCGTTCATGTGTGAATTGGCTTTTGGCAGGGAAATGGCAATATTGTGCAACGTGAAGGTTATTTTTTTCTGCGTTACTCCTTACGATCGGCACCTCTACATAACATGAATGATCAATGATTCGATCAGATGTGAATTTGATTTTGAGTGTGACTGTGTCATTGGGAACGTAACCCTAACATCAAATATTTTAAATAGCTGCTTTTAAGGTTATTATATTCTCTTTTCTTGTTAATATATCTTTAAGTTATTATACTTCTTAGCAGTCACAACCCCGGGGTCACAACTCACCGATCCATGTCGACGTCAATTTCATTATTTTGTCCGTTAAAATAGTTACCAAGTTATGGATTTGCACTTAATTTGTGTTTAAGGCACGTTTTTGACCCTGCCACAATCCATGTTTTAGTTAAAATAATGTTTGGAAGAACTGAAGTGAGGGTACATTACTAGAGCTATATATAGATATCTATAGATTCAGATTCGTGACTCTTTGCGTGTAACAAATCATTTTTTTATTAGACTATTGTTTTGTGGAAGCATTAATGATGTACTTTGGTTTTAGGGGACTGTCATGTGTTGTCGGATCAAGTTAATCTGTTTTGAGTCATGTGATGGTTGACAGTGGTTCCTGAAATGAAGAATTACATTATTGCCATGGACGTTTTTGGTTACACCCCACATGTTGTTCTTTTCTTAGATGACAAAAATTATTAATATATTACGTGATTTGGAGCTGCAGCTAGAAACAGTGACAATCCAATGCATAAGGTCTCATTGTCGTTGGTTGTACAACAGTATTGTGAAAGCAGTAAAATATTTTAGAAAAAAGTTTAAAGCTTTTATCATAACTTCTCGTCTTGGGTCCTGCTGGACTTCAAATAATTTTATGCTCTACCATTTTGAGCAAAGGACTTGTCAATCAACCTGTTATAATATTTACAATATGATCTTTGGATAGTAATTAATTTCTACTTGATATC
>NC_090884.1:53719774-53727274 GCF_036669925.1 Montipora capricornis
TGTGTCTGTTGCTGTGGTTTCACCTTAATTCAGATAGCACAAAAACATCAAAATTAATTCGCATAATTAGTTATCGAAAATTACGCTACCCTTCTACCAAGAGACATAAAGCGTATTCGGCCTAAAGGTGTGGTGACGAGAATCATGTTACAAACGTTTGACAACTTTGATTTGCTTTCAATTGTTCCTTTGCTAGTGGCCAACCAACTTACAAATCACGTTTCTCACGGGCCAATTACACCATTATCACTATCAATAGTTTAAAATTGATACCTTGACTGCTGTCATGGCTGTTTCAATCCTTTTAAAATACATTGAAATCCTACATGTAGTTATCTTTGTCCGGCTATAAAGATCGCTAAAATACCTAACTATGAAATTAATGACCAAATTTGGCCCC
This sequence comes from Montipora capricornis, assembly GCF_036669925.1. Classification (NCBI taxonomy): domain Eukaryota; kingdom Metazoa; phylum Cnidaria; class Anthozoa; order Scleractinia; family Acroporidae; genus Montipora; species Montipora capricornis. The sequence continues at coordinate 53,720,175 of NC_090884.1, forward strand.
AGTCATCCAAAAACACTTGGACCCCCAGTATTACTGGAGGAGCATATCAAAGCTTTGTAGTCAGACGTAAATTGCTGTGGGTTTTTTTTCCAGAGCAGGAAAATAAATTTTTTATTAAGGTCATAAGAAAAACTAAATTTGCTGCTCCCTTACACAAATTTTCTTAGTATTGATTGCAATTTAATCTAAAAAATCATACCACTAGTGACTAAAGCAATAATGAGCCCTTCCATTGTCATGTGTAACGTTACAAAAAGATTTTCTTGGAGATAAGGCCTAGTTTAAACGTCGCATTTCACATGCACCAAATCAAATTCTCGAATTATCTGCATGTAAAAGGCTACACTTGTGAATTAAATGCAACTTAAGTTGAATACTCGACTAACGTTCGACAGTTGATTTAAGCACCGCATTTTACATGTGCCGAAGCAAATGGATAAATTGTTTATTTATAATTTACCCATAAATCCACAGTTTCATGCTAAAAGACATACGCGAGAAAAGTAGTATGGCGGCCGTGTTATTTTTTGAGCGGCCGTGGAGGAAACAAGTGTGTGTGCATCCTGCTTCCCTACGACGAAATATGTGAGGCTACAAGACACAGTTAACAACCCAAAAAAGGTATGAGTTGGTTTTGCAAACAAGACGTTAACGTCGCTTTAACTTTTCTTTCCAATATACTGTTAGTTTTTCTTAGTCTGGAATAGAAATGAAGGCCTTATTTAGGACTTTTTTTTTTTGCTATAGAACCAGATCTTCAGAGGAAGATTTTTCTGTTCCACAACTAACATGTGCCATGATCTTAACCTCCAAAGCTTTGCAAGCTTCTTTAGTACAGCTTTTCCATTTACAGCGATCCTTGGCAAACTCCTCCCAAGTATCAAAATCTAGCTGTAGCTGCTTCAGGTTTTTTTGATGAAATCCTTGAATCTTTTGCTGGGCTTGTGTTGTGGTCGCTTACCAGACCTCAACTCACCGTAGAATAATTGTTTAGGGATTCTATCGTCAGCCATGCGAAGCACGTGACCAGTGCAGCGCAACTGGATTGAAATTAACATTGCTTCGACGCTGTCGCAACAGGCTTGACCTAAGACATCAGTATCTGATGTGAACTTGTGCCACTTGATATTGAGTATGTGCCTAAGACATTTTTGGTGGAAACGCTCAAGCCAATTGGCATGCATGCGATGGGTAGTCCATGTTTCTGAGGCGTACAGGAGAGCAATTAGAACGCAAGTCTTGTGGACACTAACTTTGGTTTTACTAGTAATGCCGCGATCTCTCCAGACCCTCTTCTCCAACTTACCGAATGCTATTGAGGCCTTCTGAACACGTAGATGTATCTCGGCATCTAGACTACCATCATGTGACAAGGTGCTTCCCAGGTACACAAAAGTGTCAACTACACCAAGCCTTTTGAGGTAAACCATGATGTCAGGTTCTATGTATGGCTCACCAGGTGCAGGAGTGTACATGATTTTAGTCTTTTTGAGGCTGATCTTTAAACCAAATGCAGTGCATGAAGCAGAAAAATGATCTATTATGTACCCGGGGGGGGGGGGGGGGGTACTGCCATATATGGGCTATATAGGTATGTGCTGCAGTGAAGGGTATGGTTTTCAAGCAGTTTACTCTAGAATAGGGTATATAAATCAGAGCGTTTGGGTCTAGAATAAGGTATCATTTTTCACGAAACTGGCCAGTTGCTTGAAGATTTATCTAGACTAAGGAAACCAGGAATTGCTACTCAAAAATTTTTAAAAAATGGGATCGGCAAGTTTAATTTTCACGACTCAGCCTGAACAGCGTTGATAGATGACTATCATAAAACGCTACTGGATATTATTAACTGTCAAAAATCGGGATTCAGAAGGAAATCGGTGGTATTAGTAGTATTATCTAGTATTATCTAGTATAGGGTGGCAAAATCCAGCTGAAACTAGTTCTGGTTTAGGCTAAGGGTTCCAGTGTCCCAGCGGCACATCCCCACCCAGAAATTCCTAAAGTACCCCCCCCCCCCCCCGGATTATATACTGCATTTCCTCCGATCTATGAGCTACAAGTCTGCATCGTCAGCATACAAAAGTTCCCGGATTAATATGTCAAAGGTCTTGGATTTCGCATTGAACCTCCTCAGATTAAAAACCTTTCCAGTTGTTCTGAAACGGAACAGAATACCACTCTCACACTCCTGAAAAGCATGTGATAGCATAACTGCAAAGAAGATTGAGAACAGTGTTGGAGCTAGAATATCACCCTGTTTGACTCCGTTGTCGATAGAAAATTCTTCAGACAACTGACCGTTGGATGTCACACAAGCTTTCATATTTCTGTGCAGTTCCTTGAACATGTGGACAAATTTAACTGGACAACCAATCTTCCCGAGAATTATCCACAGAGAGTCCCCGTTGATGGTATCGAACGCCTATCTCAAGTCGACAAAAACCTGGTAGAGTGGAACGTGTTGCTCTGTACATTTTTCTTGAATCCGTCTTGCAAAAAAGATCATATCCACTGTACCTCTTCCACATCTAAAACCACTTTCTGTTTCGGGGATGACTGTCAGGCAAATGTCCTCCATCAATCTGTTCCACAAAAATCTAGCTAAGACTTTCCCAACTGCCTCCAAGGGTGTGATTCCACGATAGTGATCGCAAATGTCCTTGGTTACTTTACCTTTGTATAAGGAAACAATTATCCCATTGATACAATCTTGAGGGATGAGAGAGCCATACCAACTTGCAACAACAAGGTCAAACACAGCGAGTGTGACCCTCTCGCTACCAACTTGTGACAACTCCACAGGGATACCATCTAGTCCAGGAGCTTTGCCACTGCTAAGTTGTTTGACAGCCAAGTTAACTTCTTCAAGAGAAGATGATCTCTCTAACCCGTAGATGACGTCTTGCTGTGGTAGGCATTCAATTGCAGCGATATCAACTTTTAAAGGGTTATCACATACGTCTGCAAAATGTTCCTGCCACCGCCCCAGAATTTCCTCAGGATCTTTAATGAGACTGGTATTGTCCTTGGACATCAGAGGTGTGACAGAAGATGACTTAGGACCAAACGCTCTGTTCAATAAGGCATACAGGTTTTTCAAGTCTTTTGCATCAAAAGCCCTTTCTACCTTAGTTGACAAGTTGGACCACCATGCATTCTTCAATCTCTGTAGTTCCCACTGTAGAGTTGTTTTACACTCCTTGTACTCCTTCTAGATAGCTGTGTTGTGATTCTGGTCTAATAGGGCATCATGAAGAGCGTGGTTGGTCTTCAGAAGTATGTCAATGGCACGGTTGTTGCCACCGAACCAATCTTATCTGACCAGTGTCCACCCTGGTCAGAGTTTTTCTCTGTCCTTGTGTGGGCCCATTTCCATTAGTAGGGCTAATGCTCACATGGTTCATATGGGGTAGAAAACTAGCACTTCACATTACACTCTAATCAGTTAAGCCTCATTGCTCAATAGCTGTGTTAAGATAACAGTATGTAAACACGGCTGTGACATCACACGAATCAGCAATCAATTAACTAGAATCCAATCTGCATTCCACTGTAGTACCTCACATCTTTGAAATAGAAACATTCAGTCGCCCTTGTATATTGATATTATTCTTAAATATTAAATATTTTCTTTCGTACTCTTTGTCATTGTAAATATATTAATTAACTATTTTATCGTTGCTCCACCCAACTCGATTATCTTTGCTAAATTTGGGTGGACATACTTTTCATTGTAACTAGTATTGTGTCACACCAGTTGTTGTTGTTGTTGTTGAATTTTGATTGGTTAAGTGCTGTCAGATGCATCTTTTGGTTAGCTGGTAGGAAATATGAGCGTGTATCAAGAAAATTTGTCTCAATCAAGAAGTAAAAAAAACCAGCATTTCCTTCATTTGGCGAATTATTTTTGAGAAAAGTTTTATAAAAGCAATAGAGAACTTTATCCGAGTTTACACAGTCTCATCTAAACACTCGGGAGAATTCAAGACACTTATGCAAACCCTCGACTGTGTCTCGGGTTTGCATAACTGTATCGAATGCTCCGAACCGTCATGCTTTGATGAGGTTATGTAAACAAGGGAAAAGTCCTCTATTGCTTGAATATCTAGTGAGGATTTCTAGGTTGAACGATGCATATGAGATAATGAGGACCTTATGCTATTGAGGAATAGTTTTAAACAATACTCCTTCATAAAACAATTTCAAATTTCAACTGTTGTGTAGTGGAAAGCTCTTTTTTTTCACTGATCCCCACAAGTAGAGTATTTATTCACAAAAAAGAAAATGTTTACAACCTATCCTTTCATATTCCCTGGATATGACTCCTTATAAAACAAGTTCCTCGAAATCTCGATAACAATTGTAAAACTCATTGCTTTTTAAATTGGATCGCTTAGGTTGGAACGGAATGTTCTAGATCCTGTATGCACAACTTAGAATAATAATAATAATAATAATAATAATAATAATAATAATAACTGAGTAATTAAATACTGTCAAGTAAGAAGAATGAAGAACGGCACCATTATCTTTGTCATTTCAAGTGAAGTCTGCAGTCCTAAGTCCATAGGTTGTAAGTACATGTATATCAATTACCGGGGAAGTCACCGCTTTCCTTTTTCACTTCAAAATATTATAGGTATTTTGTACGCACATCCAACGCCATAAATTTACGCAGATTTGAATCATTACAAAATTGTAAAAAAGGTGTATGACTACTGGAGACTGCCTACAAATAGTGCTGTTAAACAGTATTTAAGTCCAAAGTATTTTAGCTTAACCAACCATTTTAAAACGGTGAGCTTTCAACAACTGCGAGTTAGGGTCAGTCTGCGGTCTGCAGTCTGCAAGTCAACCACTCAGACACCGTTGTGAAAAGCACTGATTCGGAGAGCCCGCCACATTTTATGTTAAAACCAACAATTTGACAAGTTTTCAAATAGCATTTTACTAATGATATAAATGACTTTAAAATTGGAAATAAAGCTCATGCAAAATTCGCACAATTATCCGACCAAAACAATTCAACGAAGGGCCGAGCGCCCGGGGAGGGGACTCCCATATGAAACAGACGGGGATGCTCGTCGTCTCGCTTAGGGGTGTAAATTTGGGATTTTGGTCTCGCTTAGGGTGTTCCGGGCAAAGCGCCAATATTTTATGCCAAGGTCTCGTTTAGGGTTCCGCGAAGTAACACAGAATTACGCGAAGAGAAACAAAAGTCAAATGTCCTTTTAAATTTTCTTTTTAGATAAAAGCATTCGATGATTATGCCTTTTTATCATTAAAACTCATTGCGTGTCGTATTTTTGTGTTTTTAAACGGTCTCTTTTAGGGGTCAAAATTTGCTTAAGCCACGCCTAGATTGGTCTCCTTTAGGGGTTAAATTCTAAATTTCCGACGAGCATCCCCGTCTGTTTCATATGGGAGTCCCCCCCCCCCCCCCCCGGGGCCGAGCGAAACCAAAATCAGAACACCACCGAAGATTCAAATAATCTTACCACAACCTGCACTGAAATTACTAAATTACCTTTAGTTTGCACCTAGGATAATTTCGATAAGAACAACTTCTTGAAGAAAAAACAATTCCGATCGGCAAATTACGTGGGATGCGTAGGCAGACCACGTAGACATTTCGGGGCTGATGCGTCGTCATCGTAGTCTAATATAGCAATTAGCCACGTGCTTGTGATTGTCACTGAAGTTAAGCCCTGTTGGCTGGGGTTAGTACTCGGATGGGTGACCTTCTGGGAAATCGGTGTCGTAGGCTTTTTTTCTGGCCGTCTTTTTTCGATTTTATTCCTGTACTTTAAGGCACCAATGTGACACTGAAATTGCCAAACAGTGCGGCTAGCTGATCAGCCACAGTTCCTCTTTCTAAACGTGCTCATTTGTCGGAGAAAAGCTTTTAAGTAACGATTTCATTCTCACAGCGCCGTGACATAGTGATGTATTTGAATGATTGAAAAGAGATCGATTTGTTCCGTTCATTGCTTTAGTTTCGTGTTTTTAACTGTGAATAATTTACATTCCAGTCGAGTGTGACAAGCTTCGTAATCTTTGTATTTGCCCCAAGGAAAAGAAAACAATAGAGACCTTTAGATGCACGTTTACGGCTAACCGCAAACTGAGGTTTGAGATTTGCGGTTTGGCGTTAGAAGTTGTGATAGTTCGTGCATTTAGGTTTAAGTAAACAACTGCAAAGCTGCGGAGGCCGCCATATTGAATTTCCTCGATGCTCAGCGTTGATGTTTCAGTCAACGAAATAAATAAAACCACGGCTCTTTTGATTGTTAGTTCACATGAAATGAAAGATAAAAAGTTGCTTTTTATATCTGCCCCGTTCATACGTGGGATAATGTAACTTCCATGCCATAAAGAGCTGAGGTAAATTACTTACGTGAAAACCTACCTTCCGCCGTTGAAAACGTCAAAACTTACCCTCGAACGTGACGGCAAGCGCTAGTCATGTGACTTCCAGCAGTTTGAGGTTAGCCGCAAACGTGGATCTAAAAGTCTCTAATATTAATTTTTTTTAAGTTTTACTGTTTTGCATTTTGTACACTTGACTGTTTTAATTGCCATCGATGATTCACACAGTATTAAACTATTTGATAAAGTGGACAGATGCTTATTCTTTGAGAACGACAAGCTTCAAAGGTAAGGAGAATTTTCTATGCTATTTCTAGATCCTGCTTCGTTCTCGTGTGTTCCATTATTTTGCATACACCGAATACTTCAATAGAAGTATTTTTTATAGAACTGATACTCTAATATTTCTTGGGAACCAGTCTGTCCAGTCGTTTTGACGTAAAAATAAAATAAGAAAATAGCCTTCAACGGCCAAACAAAGAAAAAAAATGAAATCAAGTTCGAATTACCGTAGCTATCGCCTTCGCATACACGGGGATTTCGCAGCGGTCCCCCATCCAAGTACAAACCCCGTTCGCAGGGGCTTAACTTTAGCTGACCAACGATTGTGACCTTTGTGTTGGATTCGCACACGTTATCGAACTTTATAACACCGGTGTCTTGCCATCATTTTGTCACAGATGCATCCTTTGTTTCGTGAGTAGTTAGTATTAAACACGCAAGGTAAC
>NC_090884.1:53732274-53739774 GCF_036669925.1 Montipora capricornis
AGCAAATAATTCAATGAAAGATCAAACAAAGTGTCAACCGAGTCCTGTGTTATGATTTTTTGGTCTGTCTGAGCTGTTTTAGTCGTCATTTTGCGAGATCTTCTCTCGACCGCCAGTTAGAGAGTCAAGAAAATTAACAAGGCAGGCAACACCGACCCGCTGGCTAGTGACCTCGCCTTGTTCAAGCCAAACCAGTGAAATTCTCACCTTAAAAACACTACAGATCGATAACAACAAAACTGACAGAGAGTGGTCCGCATGTGACCGATCATAACAACATCTGCTAGGGAAATCGTGTATGAATGAATTAGGTTTTGTAACAAAGACCTTCAAAAAGGCACTGACTCAGCAGATCATCGTCTTTCTCCATTTTTCCTTCTCTGAATGTGGGAAATTGCGGCTGCGAATTTTCGGCACAGTCCGAGGGGCACAAAAACGGAAGCAAGGAAACATAGTGTTATATTTTCACTGGGGTACCCGCAAACAATGCCCAGGGTAAGATGAGATATGGGAGAATCAGCCTGAGGCGATTGGGAGCGGGTAGCTCCCGGAAAGAGGGTAGGTTTCATCGCTGCCGGGAGGAGGGTGGGGCGAAGCGAAGTAAGCAACGTCGCATTCGAAGGCAGAGCACGAAGGAGCGAGACCTGAAGTCCTTATAACTAACTAGAGGAATGTGGTGACGTAATACGTCCCCACGGACCGAGAACTGCACGCTGAATACGTGAGAACATGGATAAAGTGGGTATGGTATTCGAGTCCGCCCGGGAAAATATCACCCAGGGGTGAACTGTTCTCTGTAACACATTTTTACAACTTTTGTCGCGAGAAAATGTAAAATCATCATCTGAAGTTATGTTATCCTACCCAGACTACTCACGGGCAAAAAATGTAATGTTTATATCCTTTCTTAAAAGACTTTCCTCTCATCCCGCCTTTTAGAATATTCTGTATATTCTGTGTTTTAGAATGTTCCGTACATTCTGTGTTTCAAAATACTCCATATTTTCCGTGTTTTAGAATATTCCATATATTCCATATTTTAGAATATTCCGTTTATTTTACCATTCCGTCGAATAGGGTCATTGAAAGGGGATTTCGGGGAATTCGATCAAAGTTCACTCGGCTTATTTTCATCGAGGATTTACATAATATTTTAACACCTCGAGACACGCAAAACACAACACTTTTAACGAATACTCTGAACGAGAAGGTGCATTAATTCGCTCTTAAAGGTCAGGCTAAAAGTGGGAAAAATTGAAACTGCGCTGAGACGGGTAGGCTGGGGAAGCCCATCGTCACTTAGTCGAAAACAACCGTGAGTTATTTTCCCTAAGAATTGACAGAAATTTAAAACTTCAGATGGGATTTACAAGAAATTTCCGAGAAGAATCGAGGAAGACAGGGGCTTAGCTGACGGGTCAGTTCCAGGAAAAAGAAGGATGGCGTGACCGAGCGTAACCCAACTAAAATGGGGATAGAGGTAGACTGCAGGGACCCGGAAATGCTTTCGTTTGTACTCTGTCATGGAGTGAGTTTCGTTATTATTTTGGTTTCATATCTTTTTCTCTTTTCATATTGGATGGTCAGCACTATTAAAAAAACGCCAAAGTCTTTTGTTACGGTTCTACAAAGAACCAAGGGAAGGGAGAGTCGTTCGCGCGAAGTCGCTTGACAAAACCTGGTGATGTTTGCGCCGAAGGCGTGCGCGCAGAGCACCATAGTTAGGAAAGCATGGTAACCTATGAGGGCCGATCTGGTCAAAATTGTATTTCAAACGAAAGACTGTACTTATGATTTAAGTTGACCATAACACGTTATTTACGAATGGTGCAATATTCGAACATGTAAAAACAATTTCATTTTTACTTAAGATTTAATTTTGGGTCTGAATTACGTTTTTGCATTTCAGTCAATTTTTGCATATCAATTTATTTTCGCATGAAAAGTCAATATTTGCGAATCAATTTATTTTGAAATGTGTGTTTATTGTAGCCATTGTGAATTTATTTTGATAAGATATTTTGAGAAACATCACAACACTTTTTAAATTTAAAAACATGTTTCGACAGAAACTTCTCTCATCTTCAGTTTAAATTACAAAGTACAGAGTTGAATATATAGTGTGAACCAAAATGCTGATTAACTATAAGAACAAAAAAAAACATGACAATGTAAAATGTTACAAAGAAAGTTTTAAATTAACACGATAAAGTGGATGATGAAGTGTAGGTTTCTTCCATTGAATATGAATGGCTTCTTTTATCTTAAGTTGTAAGGTGGTAGAAGCGTGATCTAGGATGCTGAAACAGTCATTAGAGCACAAAGTGCGGCAATGCTCAGAATTTTGTAAATGTTTAAAAATGTGCGAGCTCCTATCACTGAAAGTGTGCTCACCTACGCGCGCGGAAAAATGCCGGGTAGTTTCGCCAACATAGCAGGCACTACAGCCCGCACACATAAACTTGTATACCACACCCGCACGGAGCCCACGAGGGACAGGATCCTTCACACTGAACATGTTGCCGATTTTAAAGGATGAGAAAACTAACTTAATATCAATGTTATTACAATAACGTTTGGCAAAATGGCGAACCTTTTTCTGCGTGATAATAGAAAAAGGACCAATGTAAGGTAATTTAAAGTAAAAGGTACGTGTAGTGTCAGAGACGAAAGCCGGGGAATTACAGCCATGGCGAGTAAATGCAAGGTAGCGGTTAATAATGGGTTTTCACGAGGACATCACGAAACTTACCAAAATCCTTCAGAAGAATATTTTTCCAGTCCATCTAGTTGAAAACATTATTAATCGCTAAGGAACAGGACTGGCCCATGTTCGTTACCTTGGGGAACACCGGAACTGACTATCGTCCAAGGAGAAAAATAGCCGCGGAGGGACACTCCGCTTTGTTTTCTACTATTGATAAGGTCGGCTAGCCAGTTAAGAAGATTTCTACCAATTCCATATCCCTTCAACTTCACCAGCAGACGCTGATGAGGAACACAGTCGAATGCTTTTGTAAAGTCCAATAAAATTACATCCACTTTATGCGATTAATTTCTTGCTTTGGCCCATGAATGGAAAGTATCGAGTAATTGCGATAAACAAGAACGCTTGATAAAGATAAAGATAAAGATAAAGAATCAATTTCCGGAGGACTGCAGAAATATCGAATTCAAATTTGTCAAGAAGCTAGGTTGGTGGAATGCTGGTAAAGCCAACTTTAGCCTCTGGGGTGAAAATTGATGGCAACATCCTGCTGAGATCTATCGCTTCAGCAGGTGCTGTTTATTTGAGACTGTTGGCCGACGATCTCGATGACGTAGATGATTGTTTACCAGAAACCAGTGTATTTCAGATTGATGCTACAGTCAGTAATGCAGGAAACGTGGAGGAAACAGTTATTGATTCGTCAGGTAATGCAGTGATTAGTGAAGCTGTTGATGATACAGAAGTCAGAGAGAAAACACAAGTAATTGTAAAAGGGTGCGAACACTGCCAAAATTCATCAGAAATCCTCAAGTGTGCTCAAGAAAAAATCCTTACTGGCAGGCAATTAGACATTACAGTACCAGACAGTGAAATCTCTGGAGAAAGTAACCTTATATTTGTTGATAGCGAAAACTTGCGTGATACTGGTTTGGATGAGATATCAGCCTCGGTGAACTGCCGTTTACCTAATTGAAATTAGCATAAGGATGAGGTACATGGCAGTTGGCAGTTGGTGTTCTCATGGGTCCCATTGTCCTTTAAAATGGCAAAATACCAGAGTTTATTCAGGAAGACGAATTGCACAATATTGTTCAAGGAGTGGCATCATCACCATGTATTCAAAATCTTCAGAAAAGTTTTAGCAAAGTAGGTATTCTCCAGCTGATGGTGAGCCTACCTCCATTTCTCTGTTTGTTCAGACCATCAGTTGCAAGTGGTCTTAATGTCAAGACACTGATGCATTTGTTAACTCCTGTGTTTGATGAGGAAGGATCAAATTCCTGCAAGAACAAGAAGCATGTTTACAATGCATTTGTAAGGTAAATGAGGGAAGTCTATGCCGGACGGAGGGTTGCTGGTTCAACAACAATCACTATAGGCCACATCTTACAGTTTGCTTGTGGCACTGTTGAGGAGCCAGTCCTAAAAGGTCTCCTGAGATTCACTTTGTTAAATTTCTAGAGGGTTTTGTACCGACAGCAAACACATGTGTAAATGTCCGCAACCTGCCTTTCCCGAATGCGACGGATAGCCTTCCTGCAGATGATGTTCTTTTCAACATTTATGACAATGCCTTTAGTAGTTCATATTTTGGATTGAGGTAGGATTACGTTTTTGCAAACGTTGACCGTGACTCACTTATATTTGAACAGACTTAACTGATTAGAGTGTAATGTGAATTCCTAGGTTTTAACCCCATATGAACCATGTGAGCGTTAGCCTTACTAATGGAAATGGGCCCACACAAGGACAGAGAAAAACTCTGACCAGGGTGGGAAGTGAAAACGACAAAAACGTAGGCAACTTGTATACTAGGCAAAAATTAAACATGTATATACAAAAACGTAGGCAACTTGTATATATATTATCAATACAAGATCTAATGATAAAACTATTTCTAAAACGCTGTCTTACATTTAGGTGCGGTAAAACGCCTGTTGCACCCTAGAGTATTAAGTGCCGGTTTACTAAATGGTATTAAACTGTTCAGACGGTGCTCAGGGTCCTTAATAATGGTGTCGAAAGTACATATCCTGCTGAGGAACTACAAATACAGACGCTTTGACGCTTTCATGATTACGTCACTAATATGATCGTTCCACGTAAGGTTGCTCGATATCGTCAGACCTAGAAGTTTAGCACTAGTCAGCCTCTCTAGTTCTTTACCATCTACTACAATAGACGCAAACTGGGGCTCATCTTTTGCAAAAGAAATCCTGAACTCCTTACACTTGTCGCCATTGAGTTTGACTGTTCTGCGTAAACCACTCCGCAACCTTGTCTGCGATCTCCTGGGCACGACTTCGGTTGCCCTTGGCAACGACTTTTGATGCGGTCGTATCGTCGACGTATTCCCTTACATTAGCTAAGTTATTAACATCTAAATCGTTTATGAGTACAAGGAATAGCCATGGGCCTAGAGACTTAGAGTTTAACGTCATGTCCCTGACGAAGATACCAAAAGACAAGAGAAAGGAGGTTTAACAATACCTTAGTTGTAGTCAGGCATGATAAAAAGAATTAAAAAACTTGTTGTCACTGACAAACCCTCCAGTCCCCGAGTCCCCAAGTCCCAAGTCCCAAGTCCCAAGTTCCAAGTCCCAAGTCCCACGTCCCGTCCCACTTTTAGTAACAGCCGTTTTTTAGTCAGTGACAACAAGTTTTTTAATTCTTTTTAAGAGAAAGGAGGGAACTGCAGCAATCTTGAAAGCTGAACGCAAGGAATGGGAAACAAAAATTGTCAGAATTGGAGGTGGGTAGAAATAGATCCATTTTGGTTTAAGTGATATCACGAAAGGAAGGAATTTTTTCTCGGCGACAGTTGGAGCCAGTCATGCTGACTGGTATATGCAAGTATTACGGGGCAATAAAAATGATATGAATACGTTTTTTCCAGAATTAATAACTCTGATTTTTTCTTCTCTAAACGTGAAAATCAGTGCGTCAACCGCGTTCCCAGGGTCTGTCAGCTGGGCAATTCCAAATTGGGAACTCGGGTCGCACTTGAACGAATTTTTATACCATCAAAAATTTTGTCGCCGCTTTTTTGAAAAAAATATGAACGGTCTCATAAAAAAATCACATTTGAAAATAAATTGATTCGCAAATATTGACTTGCAAAAATTAAATGAAACGCAAAAAAGTAATTCAGTCCCAAAATTAATCTTAAGTAAAAATATATTTTTTACATGTTTGAATATTGCACCATAAGTAAATAAGTTGTTATGGTCAAATAAAATACAATTTTGACCGGATCGGGCCTTCATAGTAACCCATCGATGCGAGAATTTCGGTTTTAGCTAAGACGTCATCGACCGTCCTTACGTCCACTCCCAATGTGACCAGTATCACACTGGTTTAAAGCATACATCTTTGATATTGGACTTCCATGTTATGGTCAGTTGACACCTGTCAAACAAGGTATCCGCTGACCAGTATCACGTGACCCTATGGCTGGCTCAAGTTTGCAATCCACCAAGGTCAGCTTTTTTGTTTTGAAGTTGACAGCTGACCAGATAATGGTTTTCTATTGGATCGCAGGCTCAAGCCAGATTACCTCAAGCCAGATTACCTCACCTAAACAACCTAAACATAGCTGGAACAGAAACGAAAGAAGAGATAAAGAAAACGAAAACGACAAAACAGTATACCAGTAATAACTCAAACTTGGTGGAAGAAGTTACTCCACAAATTCTTTTCTTGGACGCTAAACCGTTTGTTATTTTTTTACGGATGCGTTATTTTAAGTGGATGCGTATTTCTTTAAAAATGGATAACCTTTTTTTTCCTTTGTTCAGGAATTAGACTCGAATTTTTATTCTCAACTGGAATTAAATAGCAATCATCTGTACTCTTTTGGACTTGTTGTTGATTTTGGTTGTTAGTTGATTTTGTTTGTTGATGTATAGTTGATTTTGTTTGTTTGTTTTGCGCTAAAATGCGAGCAAACAAGTGTTTTTTTACTCGGTTTGCTTAAAATTGTTTTTCGATATGCCTCGACAGTGAAATATCAGTAGTTAGCGTTTTCAGAAGTTTGTTTAAAGCGCGTACAGGTAATTTGTGCGAGATCTTGTTTGAAGTTTGTCCTTTCTTGGTTGCCGCATTTTGCCGATTCTTGTTCCACGGCAAGCTGACGTGTTTTAGTGACAAAAACTCAAAACGTGAATGATCTCGTTCTCAGAGATGACCTGGAATAATGTGCATCAACAAAACTCTTTTTTGACCTTGACCTAGCAAAGTTTCATAACGTTCTGTCACATCACGAGCTAGTACGTCCCCGTCCACACGTATCCGGGTAATTTTGAATCCGCAAGTACTTATTTCCGGATACGCCTTCCGTCCACACGTACCCGGCGAATTCGCTGGCAAATCCGAACTTTTTGAATACGCTCTCCAGAGTGGATATTTGTTTATCCAGATGACGTAACACGATCGAGCCCAGTTCCTTACCATGAAATCAATTCTCAAGATGGCTACCGCGACGGCTGCCGAGGGGTTCAAAGCGCATGCTCTGTTACCTCAGTTTCCTTGAGGAGTCCTGAGCACTAGAGTGAATCCGGATACGTTTCGGATACGTGTGGACGGCAAATTCTATTTGAATACGCTAGGTGTGGGTGGAAATATTTTTGAATCCGGAAAGAAAAAGTCGCAGATTCGAAAATATCCCGATACGTGTGGACAGGGCCTAATAAGCGTGATTCCTATTCGCTGGCTTCTGACAGTTGACTCTGAAATGGCCTTTTTTCCTTTCCATTCGCTTGTTGAGGATTTGTTTCTACGGTGGCCCACAA
>NC_090884.1:53744774-53747274 GCF_036669925.1 Montipora capricornis
GAGTTTACTGATTATGTCTTATACTAGTCCTTGAAGCATCCAATTCGACTGACGAGCCGCCGAGCCGTCGAGCCACTTAAAGATTTGCCTTACTCGTTCTTGAAACATCCAGTTTGACTGACGAGCAGCCGAAACGTCGAGCCACTCAAACATGAGATAAACTAAGAATAAAGCCAGGATCCGAGCCAGGATTCGAGCCAGGATCCGAGCTAGGATCCGAACCAGGATCCGAGCTAGGATCTGAGCCTGGATTCGAGCCAGGATCCGAGCTAGGATCCGAGCCAGGATTCGAGACCTAACCGAGACCTAACCTAACCTAACCGAGACCTGCCCTAACCCTAACTAGACCTAACTAGACTAGAACCAACCTAAATAGACCTAACCTAACCGATTCGAGACCTAACCTAACCGAGAAATTCGAGAATAAATAGCGGAGAAAGCTCATCTTAGCTCAAACCCTGGCTGGAATCCTGGCTCGGATCCTAGATCGAATCCTGGCTCGGATCCTAGCTCGAATCCTGGCTCGAAGTTTAGGTATCCTCCTCAAACATATACCTTACTCGTTCTTTAAACAACCAGAGAATGGAAGTAGGTATACTAAATGGGCCACAAACCCTTGCTGAATTTAGAGACAATTACATTTTCTATCTCTGCTTAACTGGCAGGTGATAGGAAACATATAGAAAACTGTGGATTGTCCAGATAGCAATTGAAAGAGAGATTCGGTTTCGGAATCGATAATGCCAAGTTCTCTTCAAAATTAGAGAAAATTTATTGAATTAATTAGCAATGGTTTTATTATTTTTAATTTCATTCGCACAAATATTATACTAATTTGCTCTGTAAACTACAACCTTTGGTTTTTATACAGATACGTTGCTTTATAGCTTTCCATATTTCTTTTGTTCTCTTCATATTCTCCATAAAGTATTGTTTATAATATCTGGTTTTACTTAGTTTATTTCCATAACACTTAAATTTAGTGAGGCTTGGACATGATCTCGTTTTCAAGTAATGCTTATATAAACTATTTTTAGTGGTGATGGATGCCCTTAAACCCGAAGAAATCCATGGCTTTGGTTGAAATTTGGACTCTTTTTGATGTAATGGTGTAAGAGGTAAGTGCCTATTTATGATGGTATTTACAGAAGTATAAAAATTATTGAACATTTCGCTGACAAAGTTGATCAGACCAATCAATATAGCTAAATTCATTGAGAAAAGTCTCTTTATAATTTGCTAGAGAAAGGGAGGTACAATCAAAATCAGTATAAACATTATACACACACTATATCTCAATTTCCTCTCATTACTTTTAATAAGCCTGTATTACAGATAGCACATGAATATCTGCCAGTATCTGACATTAAGTAACTAGAACAACTTTTTTTTTGAAAGAAAACGAAATGAAGAAGGGTTTGTCTACCAAAGTTAACGTTGTCGGTAAAATTAAGTTATGAAACACAAGATACATGCTCCGGCGAGATTACCTGATAAGGAAGTTGTGTTAGGTCAACTTATTTATAATTAATGTGGACGTTAAGGAACTCATTGACCGAATGCAAAAATGGCCGCCAACAAATTATTCTTTTGTCTTTGTGTTAATTAGCCTAACTAGCCTCGTTTTACAGCCCAAATTCTTTCAATACAAAGACAAAAGAAAAATTTGTTGGCGGCCATTTTTGCATTCGGTCAGTTGAATGAAAGTCACCAGTTGTGGTCTTACATGTATCTCTAAGACTTGTTAACAATGCGGTCGCAGTAAAAGTTAGGACAATCGGTAGTTGTGGTAACACTGCCCATAATTGAGGGTAAAAAAACTAAATCCAAATACAGCAAGGGCAACAACAATAATAAAAAAAAAGCTCAAAAGGTAGAGCCGATACGGAATAACACTGCAATAGCATGGCCAGAGGTTCAATCAAATCCCATTCCAGCTTGCCTTTAATATTTTGCGCATTTCACTTCTAACACTTCTCAACAAAACCCCTAAATGACTTTTGGTCCAGAGCAATAGATTAACAGACTCCAAATCACATGAAACTACCTATACAGGTCGTTTCATCAGGTGATGAAGTACCTGAAATCTCTTCAATAGTCAAAAAAATTATTGTGTCACTTACTTGAAATCATCATGGACGCGACATTTAACACGGTGGGTGCCAAGACCGAGATCCACATACTTATGTCCTCCAAGGTACACATAGTACTGTGAACAAAGTGTATTTAAGTTACAAAAGAAATTAAGCTATTGTTTTTCTGCGGTAAGCAGTAAAGCTGTACTATTTAGAGTCAACTTAGGTAATTGATAAGCTAGGTCACCCTCGGAAGGGTAACATGAAGACCTTTAGAGCAAATTTAAAGAGATTTGATCAAAATGCTGCTTTTGAAGATCCATATATGTTATAGGTCAAATCTAGTCCAAGGTTAAATCCGTTTTTACCTAGATTAAATTAGTGGCCCTCATTTTACCTAGGATGAATATGCACTCTACCCAATT
>NC_090884.1:53752274-53772274 GCF_036669925.1 Montipora capricornis
GTGTGGGCCCATTTCCATCAGTAGGGCTAACGCTCTCATGGTTCATATGGGATAGAAATCTAGCACTTCACATTACCCTCTATTCAGTTAACTCTGAAAATTCAAACTGCTCTATTTTCGAAACGAAGCACGGTACCGAGCTGAAAACATGCAAACAGATATAGTTTTAAAATCTCTTGTAGCTGATCGAGTTTTGTATTTATTTTTTGTGACGTCACGTGCAAACCAAGAATTGTCAACTGAGCTGCGTTTTATCTTCCAGGAGATTCAAGTTGTCTTTGCGTAATATGTAGCTCTAATACACGATATTGTTTTGGTATTGTATATCATTGTAGTGCCATGGTAGAAGTCTTAGGTAAATAGCCCCCCGAGAAGACACGTGGTTACTAGCAAAGTACTAAACCCAGAGAGATTGAAGAAAATAAAAGGGAATCGAAAAACATTGGCTTCTAGGCTGACATGTTGATCATTTTCAATTTCCTTCACAACTTCTTTTCATCACAAGTTTAAGCGTGCACTCTGAGCGTCTGTGAACTTTGTAATACAAAAGTTCACTGAAGTTAAGTCCTGTCCGGCGGGGCTAGTATCAGGACGGGTGTCACAGTCGCCTTCAGAGTCTCGGTTTGCTGACTCCTGGATCTTTGCCCCATCTGCACTGTGGAGAATGGGCTTCTTGAGATAAATATTTAGATGTCCACCTAACTCCCAGATACAATTTGTCCGTGCGCTGTTCGCGGTGTCCGCAATCTGGGGATCTCTTCAGGGAATTTGCTCAGCTCATGGACTTTGATGTTAGGGCCTCAGGCCCTTGTGGCTAGCTGCCTACTCCGGCTCTGCGTTCCTTGTAAATTTTTTGTACCTCTGAATTTGTAACCAGCGAGTGTTTTAATTGTAAATAAACGTTTTTTGTTGTTGTTGTATTATATAGCCTCTCTCCTCGGTGCTTTTTATGCAGGACCTAATTGGGGCTTTGGCCACACTACTTGTCGCGAAATTTACAATCGATCAAGAAACAATTATTTACAGTGTATGCACCTAATAATCAAAACTGGTTGGTTGGCCGCGCTAGGTCATTGGGTTGTACTGTTCAAGGCAGCAACTGATCCGCATCTAAGCCTCAGAGACTTGAGCTCTATTATCACGGAAACGCTTTCTCTTGTTTCGGTGAAAAAACAAGGTTACTGAACACGTGAGTGTAAACACTCTATTATAACGATTTGGACGTGTATCAAATAGCGATATAGGAACACATTCCACCAGCGGCGGCTGTACAACTTTCCGTTGAAACTAACCAGGAGCCAAACCCAGGACTGATACCTCGAAACTTAACTACAAGAGACCACACAGGCTATAACTAACGCAGATCTATTTCTCACTTAATTATTTACTGTGGACCTCGGTATTAAACATACAAACACAAAAGTCTGAAGCCTGAATGGGACTGAAAAATATCAAACTGTTCAGAACACTGAATGCTAGAGCGACGTTACGCACGACCTTGAAAATGTGTTCGCAATTTGTTTAACGGACCAATGTTTGGCAAGACTAAAACAAAGCTTCTCCTTATTCCCTAATATGGACAGTGAACAGTTCGATTGCCCAATCACGTTACTTCATTTCGAATGACGTCAAAGCGTCCCAGAAAGTTCAATGGAGAGATGACGTTGTTTGCATCCGCGTTCGCTAGGCCAATGAAAATTCGCGCTCGTTTGTTTTTGTTCGATGAGCTAATTAAAGGGGCAGTGTCATGGATTGTTAGTAAAAATCTTGAAAGCAAAGAAGACCAGTGTTTACCGATGGCAAACCAAAATTAATGGCCAACGTTTCTTCAAAACGGCTATTTTAGCTCACAGAAACTATCCTTATGTGTTTTTTGTTACGCTTAGCCAAGATTAAAATGAACACCAACTTGAAAACATCGGGCCGACGTTTTCAACATCTCCTCTTGTATCTTAGATAAACCCCAAAATAACTGTGTGTGGCTCATTTTTCTTTTAAAATTTAATAGATTTTTGTGCTACTGCGGTGATCCAGAAGCAATTTAAGAATGAAACGGTCACTGAAAATTGATTTAGTAATTTTAGGGTCGAAATAAAAGGGATAATTCCCATGATACTACCCCTTAAAATGTTTTGTATTTTTGTTTACGTTCACCCTGCTAGCAGAGCCTTTCTTTTGCTTGCTCGATTTTCGCGTTCTCGAGAAAGACTCTGCATGAATCGAGTAAGATCTTTATTGAATATGCGCTGCACGTTGCCAGGATACAGTTTCGAACCCAAGCCTAGTATGCCAGATCTCGCCGCCATCTTGGTTTTTCATGTTACAGCGGGCTCAATTATAACCATCGGTTTTGTCACTAAACGGACGCTCGCACTGGAAAAACCGGTTTGACGAGAGAAAACAAGATTGACTAGTCCAGAAGTTCGGGCTGCGGCGGCTTCAAAGAGTTGAAATGATTCGGGCAGAGCCTCCTTTTCTCCTCCTCAGTAAAGGAAAAGACAAAAGGAGGCTCTGCTCGCAGGGTGGTTTACGTTCTGTTTTCACGTTTATTATTCAAGGACATATGAAAGTCACTCCACTCTAACAGAAGTGACCGTATCTAAGCTCGGTCATGGCATCTTTAGCCAAGGCTTTCACCACACAGACTTATTAAGGTCCACTTTAACCCCGTCTAGTAAACGTAGTCTTAAAGAATAACCATTGTTACACTGGCGAGAGGACTTGGAAACAAACGACCCACACTACTACTTTATATCGACAAATCTACTGGATCTCGATACATTCATATAGTTTACGTCATAGAAAGTGCGGCCTACGGGGTTTTATGCACGAGTTGTTTGTGTGAAAAACCCCGTACAAAGCACTTTCTATGTCGTGAACTGTTTATTACACATAACATGAGAATTTTCATTAAAATAGTTTTCTGAACGCGAATTAGAAACAAAAACTCACTAACAATAGAACCAAATGCAAATTTGATTTAATTCAAAAACAAGTACGATTTGCACGAGTAACTGGCATGGAAACGCCTTTACGCTATCGTTGATTGGTTATACTTCCACATGTGAAATAGCTGTACGCCATTCTGATTGGCTGTATAGGCCTTTTTCACATGTGAAAATAAAGTGTATAGATTTGTACAAATAAGCTTTATGGAATAAAATTCTCATGTTATGTGTAATAAAGACATTTTCGTTAGTATATTTAGCGGATAGCCTCACAACGTTTTTCCTACAAGGAAGAGGAAAGATTAGAAATTAAACCATCTGTCATCTCTGCTACACTTGTCCTTTACGATGGACGGGGATTCGAGGGCGTTAGACAGTAAAATCTATAAGTGGTGATTGGGAATTCAAGGCATAAAGAACAGGTTCGTGTGCTCGGTACGCGTGTTTACAATTCCATTCCGTTCACTAGCAACGACGAGAAATGACTAAAGGTTCCGTGGAGGGAGAAAGCATGAACTAGTAATTCTCTGTCTAAATTTAAACGACGCTCATGGCAGCAGTGAAATTCCTGACAAATAAAAACGTGAGTTTCTATCATTGAAAAGCAACCGTTTTTGGCCGCCTCACCTTCCTCCCTTGTTTACCCTCGCATAATTTGAGTTCAAAACGTTTACTCTGCGCGAAAACAACTTGTTCATTCAAATGGGCAAATTTTCCGTAAATCCCAACTCTTAAATAGTGAGTATACAAAAATTTGGTTTTATCAACGGAGTTGATAATGTAAATTGGCCACCGTACAGAGATTCTAAAAGCTCATGGCAGCAGTGAAATAGGCCACTTAGGAATCTTAGAACTTAAAATCTCTGTACGGTGGCCAATTTACATTATCAACTCCGTTGATAAAACCAAATTTTTGTATACTACTTCCCCACCGACGCAGCACCACAGTTTCTTTAGAAACTACCCCCTTCATTCTTAAATAGTGAGCGCCAGCTTGCTTGCAGCAGGCCACTGTCCTTATTCTATTTTAGCCACGTAACCCGCTTTAAACTTTTTAACGAACGGCAGCTGGAAATGGTAATAAGGTGGCGTCACAATGCCTTTCTTATGAATTTTACTGGAGAACGCAGTCACTCCTGTCCCTTGGTATTCTCGCGTTGGCAATGACTTTCTGTACATGAAGGGCATCTTTCTCCGCTCTGCAAAAAAAGAAAATCGGCTAAGTAACACAACTTAACAGGAACAATCACGTGAAATGTCACATAACGCCAGGTCACGCTAAAGGTCTGCGAATAGACAAAACAGCTCTTGCGCGATGCGACTAAATTTATCGTACATGGCTTTGTTAAAAGCCCATTTCCGAGTTGCTGTGCACAACCATTCAAATGGAAATGAGTTGCGTTTTCTAATGCAAATCAAACTCATTTCCCTTACAATAGTTGAGCACCAAGACTCACTTCGAAACCGAGACAAACAGCAACTCGGAAATGGCCCATTGCCTTGCACGAATTTTGTAGCATGTCACCAAACGCGGCCTAATTTAGATAATGCCACCATGTCTGATGTCTTGCTGTCACGCTAACAACGGATGGCGCTCAGGGACGGACCATTTAACTCGTGAAAAGGGAGGGGGAGGTTGGGAAATTTCTTTGTGGTATGATTCCCTTTTATCAGTAATCCGTGTAGTATCAAGGATTTTTCTCATCAGCTCTCCAAATGCTAAATCAAGTTTATTAAACCTATGTAATATATAAACCCCCAAAGCAATTGGGAAATGGTTGAGTTTTCTTCCGGTCACTCACTTGTGCTTGGAAAAGATTTAAGGCGCTTTTATTGAGAGCCAATAAAAAAGCAACTCGACTCGAAATGCGATGACGTTTGTAAATGAATTAAAATGTCAGGAGGTCAACTTACTGTTGAAGTTGCGAGTCTTCAAACTGCACCAACTGATCTCTCTTGTTCACAACCGACAACAACTGTTCCATCAATTCTGCTTCGCGTTCCCGCTGTTCATTTGTCTTCTGCGAATCTAAAGAAATAAGCAAAAGTTCGTAGATACATGTAATCAAGATCAGAGTATTAGAACAATTCGAATGGCGTTCCAGGAAACTTTTCGTGTCCTCGTGAGCGAGCGAGACGTCACAGGATGGCGGAAAGCAACAGGAAAGAAAAAGAGAGAGCCTGGGTTCAAGGTTTGGACATCTTCTAACGACGTTGCCCGCAAGCAAGTAACTGAGAAAAGAGCTCATAAAATGAAAGACCTTCTTAAATAGAAAAAAAATGACAAAAGCTTTCTGCCTGAAGCTTACCTTCCATTTCCAGAAGCGCTCTTAACTCTCCCTGTAGCATATCATGGCTTCTTTCCAAGTCCTCTTCATTCTTACTGCGGTGCAAATAAACGAGAACAACAAAATTGGTACAACCCTGTCTCGAGTGAAGACAATTACGACCTAGAAACAATACACATATGGATCGCGATCGATGAGACGTCGAGACGAAACTGTTAATTAATTGACTCTTCGGTTACGTAATAACTGAAGTCTAGCAGTGACGTTATATCCACAGAAATAAGTTCTAAAGAATAAAGATGTAAGACTTTAACTTCCCCAAGGCAAAGAAGGGAACAAGTTCCGCCCCTTTATCAGATGGTAAGATATAATTCTCTGCACGGTACATGTTAACACAATTATCGGGTTCGGTTTCAGTAAGACATTTAGCATTCAGTAGGCAACTTTCACGATAGCGTAATTTGACTACAAACTACCAGAATTCAGTTTGTCTTTCTTTTCTTATTTAAATTTTGTATTCCCAGTGGGGCAAAAATAACAATAGCTCTAATTAGCATGAGACAAATAGAACCTGAAGAATTCTGGTATTTGTAGTCAAATGGCGTCATCATGCAAATTAACAAATTTGACAATGTTATGACGAAATGCATGATCAATAGCAGGACAGACGCATGAAAAACTGACATCAATTTGTTTTTACAATAACAAAAAGGCAGAGGGATCAAAATTAAGTCGAAACACGAGAAGAACGCGGGACAAAAAGCGAGAAACTTATTATTCTTTTGTTCATATTCAAAATAGCCCAACTAACCTCGTTTTTGAGAAAAATTCTAGAGAATTTGTTATCCCGAACGAGGTTAGTTGGGCTATTTTGAATATGAACTAAAGAATAATTTAAAGCCAGCCATTTTTGCATAGGGTCTATATCGCGTCATTATCGCATAAATTATAAATTCTTGTTGACAATAAAAATTAGCCAATGAGCGCGCGAGAATTTTTGCAGTCATTGCACTGTCCACCGACTTACAGTAAATTGAGTTCGGCTTGTCGCCTGACCAGCTCGTTCTTCTTGTTGACCAGTAGGAACCAGTCCTGCATTAGTTTCTCTTGCTCTTCCTCGCAACCTACGTCAAACATGCGAGTGAGATCAACTAGTATATTAAAGTCCAGTTACTTCACCCGTAAAGCCGCTGTTATCGTCACTTTACTGCCGTTCCTAGATCGTTAAGCAACTCTCAATACTGAACGGCTCACAATAATAAGGAGTTTTTGAAACCAATGCTGCTGGCACTCCTTTATAAGGAAGCTCCATTTCAACAAAAAAGTAACTTTATATCACAGGAAATAACCGTTACAGTCAAGTCAGTTTAAAGTATTTTCAAAGAAAGTGTTTGTATCCGAAATAAATAAGTTTTAGAATCGCCTACTTTTGTTTTCAAATTTCACCGGCGCCGCCATCTTGAATAACTGTGACGTGTTACGGTTGCCCTATTGTTATTAGACAAAAGCTCTTTGTGTCAGAACAATAGGGCAACCGTAACAAGTGACAATTATTCAAGATGGCTGCGCCCACGAAATTTGAAAGTGAAAATAAGGGATTTTAAAATTCACTTTTCTTGATATAAACACTGTTTTAAAAACAAATTTCGAACAAATTTGTTTGTAAACACAATTCCCTTCGGTTTAAAGTTATTCTGTAGTAAGAGTGGAGGTTCCCTTTAAAGTGCCCCTGTGACCAAAAAAATCAATTCATATTTTTCTTTGGATTTCAAAACTATGTTAACAAAACACTAAGTGACCCACGTTTTAAGCCTTGATTTCAAAAAGACACCTCTTTATTTTAACTGTAATTTTCCTATTTAATGGTCCGCCATTACTAACATTATGTTCTTGAGAGAGCTGGATCGAGGAGAAAATGACGTCAAAGGCTCACTAGTTTAAGAATGCAATACGTGTGTACGCCGCAGAATTAATATGCAGCACGGGGGTTTTGGGCTTTCAGACTTTTAAACTAACGCTTTGCATATATAATAAGCTGCGTTCATACGCGGAAATTTTAAGCTAGTGAGCCTCTGACGTCACTTTTTCCTTGAACCAACCGTCTGAGGTCCAATCGGTCAGTTTTGAACGTGAGTAATGGCGGACCGTGAAATCCAAAACTTACACTCAAAGTAAACTGCCTTTGGATAAGAATCAAAGCTCAAAATTTTGCCAGTCAGGTGTTAAGCAAACACACTTTCAAAATCTGAAGGAAAAAAGGAAGCGGTTTTTTTGATCACAGGGGCATTTTAAGTTCCCTGTTTAACGGTGGACACAACAGCAGCCTGACGATGAATTGAAAAGAGTTGTGATTGGCTGCTACAATACACCGTAAATGCTACCACCACATAAATTATTTACAGTGCTCATTGTGTCGGGTCAGTACGAAGCTATTACAACGGCTCTCGGGATTGGCTCAGAAAACAAACTGGACCAAGACAAACAACCAATCAACGATGGACCCTAACCCTGAAAACAATAGAGCAACAGCTGCGTCCGAAAGGAATCCAATGAAATTAGAGGCTGTAAAGAGCTGCGTCCTATCCTTGCCTCAACATTTTAGATTTCACGCAAAGTCAAATTTCAGCACCATGAAACATATACTTGAAATAAACTCCGTGCTCCATTAACTCCTTCATCTAACGGGCCGTACAAGTTGCGTTAAGTTAACAAAATGGACAGTCTCAAATTCAACGGCAGAGCAAGTGAAAGCGATGTCTTGAGATGACGTTACAACTGCGCTACATTCCAAGTTTGAAAGCATTTCTGCATTACAAAGAATATTGTGTCGTCATCTCAGGAGAAGACCAATGCCTCTCACCTTTTTTTTTTCTTTCGAGGGAAAAATGTACTCTGGATTTGAAACAGTAAAACCGATAAAACGTCACGTGCATGAGCTTTTAAAACTGATAAAACACTTATCGTTAGAATTCTGTATATAAAACATACTAACAAGGCATTTACTACTAGCACAAATCCCATAATACAACTCTTTTACCCCCCAAAAATCTGCATAGGCATTGTTTTCGACTTCTCTTGGGACATTTTCATGTCCCAGGAGAAATTGCAAACAATGGTTATGCAAAAGTCTTAGGGGGTAATAGAGGTGTTTATGGGATTGTGCAAGATTGTGACTGGCTTGTTTTTCTTGAATGCTAATGTTCTCTTCTCACAATTTGAACCTTTGTTCGGACTCCAGAGGGACACGCTTTTTGTGAAATGTTTCTAAAGCCGTTCAGGTCGTTTATTAAACTTAATTCATTTGCTGTAGGGGATTTATCTCAGAGAAAAAAAAAGAAGTTTCGGGGCACTTAAAATATTTTCTAACTACCAACAGTAGTTGTAACAGTAAAGAAAGGGAAAAGAGGTGATACCTCTGCATTCCATGGCTCGTCGCAGCTCCATTTCGAGTTTCTCTCCGACCTTGTCCAATGCCTCTTGTTGTTCTTCTAATGATCTAAGTTCTTGGCGGACGTATTCAGAGGTATCTTGAAATTCCTACGATATTATTATTATTATTATTATTTCGTAACTATTTCAAAATTCTCGAATCTGATTGGTTCTGTGCCCGCATATTTGTCGCCTAATATGCTAGTTTCGAATAGGCCTTATTCACGATAGCCGCCATGTTAGTTCTCAAATTGTCACGCAAATTAGCCCTGCGTTATGCTGGGGGGCAAACAATGGGAAAAAAAAGAAAATTGCGGAAAAGCGGCTCGTCGAAATATTGAAATAACATTGCTAAAAGTACATTTTAGAATGTAGAATCAAGTACCTTTTATAATAATTTTATATCTTTGATTGCCTTTGACATTTTGACTTTCTACTACAAAACATCGAAGTAACTTGTGTAATCATTCTATTTTACTACTTAGGTGATAAACATTTAATGAACGTGAAACAAATCATCTGTGTGGCTAGGATGTTCTTTATAACCTCTCGAACTTGCGTTGTTTGCCCCCTCAGAAGTGTGTAGCTAATTTGCATGATAATAGCAAATCCAACACGGCGGCCATCGTGAATAAGGTCTATTGTGCAGCATCAAAAGAACAGAATAGACGTTCAGGGAAGTAATTAGCATTTTATTGGACAAAACAAAGGAAAAAGTCTTTTGCTGCTGCACAATTCGAAACTAGCCTATTGGTGCGTGAACACGTGGGAGTCCAATTTGAATAATTCCAAATTAGACACCTACGCCATTCGCGCGTCAATCACATGCACTTGGATGGAGTCTTTCTTGCTGTTTTCCTACTGTTTGCAAAACATGTTGAATATAATTTTAACTTTTTCACACATAAAGGTATTCAAAGACTTTTTATCCTCGAATTTTCTTCTCGTTACGATTACTTGGTAATTGAACCTCGTGTCGTACATTTCAGGGAGAAATCGTACTCGTAATTTTAAAATCACTCGCACGATTACTCCCTGAATTGTACTCCACTCAGTCCAATTACTATTACTATTACTTATCACCAAAGTGGTTTGCATGATCGAATGACTTAAAATCAAAAATTCAAGCCCCGCCCAATTAGATAAAGAATTCTCACCCGAGTTTGAGTTTCTTCAGGATCCGATGATGTTTGATCTGAGTTCGGCTGAAAACAAGTTTCAAACATGTTAAATGAGTACCTAGGTTACATACGAAACTTTTAAACTAATGTAAACTTCTTTTCCCTGAAGTTACGACACTGAACATGCTTGGTCAGGCTGTTCTGAAGTTCCAAGACAAAAAGGGATGAAACAAGCTTCAAAATCAAGTGTCAAGTCTTCTTTGCTTCATTCACGCACGGCAGCGAGAATGTTTTCTGTTCTACCATACAATACATACATACTTAATTGACCACTCCTCATAGGGGCTTTTCACGGCCCATGAAATACAATCAACGAAACGAAAAAGCAGAACAACAAATGTTAGAGCGACTTCCGAATATATGACCTTGAAAAAGTGTTCGAAATTCCTTTCACGGACCAATGTTTGGCAAGATTAAAAACCAAAGCTTCTCCTTATTTCCCCCAAGAAAACTCCTAATATGGGTTGTAAACAGCTCGATTGCCCAATCACATTTCTGCATTTCAAATGACGTCAAAGCGAAACTTTCCGGAAAGTTCCACGGAGAGACGACGTCGTTTGCATCGGCGTTTGCTAAGCCAATGAAAATTCGCGCTCGTTTGTTTTTGTTCGATAAACCAATTAAATGTTTTGCATTTTTGTGTACGTTCTGTTTTTACGTTTATTTTTCAAGGTCATATGAAAGTCGCTCTAAGAATCGCCAGATGAACGGAGGCAAACCAGTTGGCTGTTTACAAGTGCGGCCGAAAAAGATGAACCAGGGACTACCAGGAACAAATACGAGTGGTCAGAACGAGTCTTGAACCCGGGAACTCCGGATCGCAAGACAAGCGTAGGAGGCTGCCTCCCGTTCTCGGCCATCGTTACGAATGGCAATGATAAAAATGGATCCAAACTTGAACCCATTCAAGGTTCGTGTCATTTATCCCTTTGCGAAGAAATGGCCGCAAATTTCAGTTATTACAGAAGCCTAGCACCTTTCCTAAACATAAATTCAGATGTTCGCGAGTATTTTACGCACGAGTGGACAAAAAATCCGACTATATATCATATCATATCATCATACTTCTTTATTTACCCTCGGATTTTTTAGAGTAGCTTGGTGTAGCTAAAAACACTTCAACATCCCCGACATTTGCCACTCCTCACTCCAACTCGTACTTTTTTTGGTTTGTTTTTTGCTTTCACTCCTTCCTTGATTTTTCCTGAAGGGACATTTTTCCCGGTCGGGAAACTGATTTTCGTATGTTATGGAAGGGTCGGGAAACGGTTAGCAAGTCCCTGACTTTACTGCACAACGATTTGATTTTGCAAGCCGTAACTAACTACTTGCTCATACCTCAGACGTACCATCAACTCTGTTTTCAACGCAGGAATTGGTATCTGTAAGTGAAAGGAACGTCTTTGAGCCAAACATTAAATATATAATTTGCAGTCTTATTTGCAACCGCCAATTCTTCTAAACGAGAATTCAACAAACCAGCTAAATTTTAGCCGGGGATCCGGAAGACAGCCGGCCCCTTTACTTAACACCACTCCGAAGGATAGGAACCCAGAGGTACACATCGACTTATCGTTCAGTTTAGGTAAAAATTCCTTTTCCTCCCTGGAATTGGCGGCGGGTGAAGATGGCTAACTAAACAAAAACATCCGAGTAAAAAAATCTCAGTAACTTGCAATGAATCCATGCTATGTACAAAAATCCTAAAGTAACAAAACAATATGAAGGAAGAGAGCCTGATGCTGAAATAATGAAGATGCCTTCCAGAATTTGTGCTACTTTGTGTGAGACTTCACATAGTGTCGCTCTAACCTAACCCATACTAAATAACTTGTTTGTGGGCAAGGACTTTAACACTTGCAAAGAAGCATGAATACATTATGCACTTTTATTGGACAACGTTTACCATTCTCTGCAACTTCTTGGCCATCACTTTGGGACTGATCGGCTGGCACTTCAAACACTTCGAAGTATATCTTTCTACTCTCTATATACGCATGTAGGCCCGCATTGGGTGCATGAGTATTTGACCGCAGAGGTGCTGAAGGTGTCGTACTCTTCGACAATCCATTCACCGTTGCATTTTTAGTCGATGATTTACTATCAAAAATATTTCTTTCTTTCGAACTGTCAGATTTTTGCGGATTAATTTTTCCATTTTGTTGCTCAATGTTTTCAGAGTCACTTGGCTTTTTACTCTTTTTGCCTTGGTTCAAAATCTGTCGAATTCTTTGCAATTCCTCGCTTTCTTGAAAACCCGGTTTATCTGGCGAAGTATTCCCATCTTTTTCTACTGACGGTCTTCGTTTCTTCGACTCATTCTCTTTGTCTTTGAGCTTCAAAGGACGATGCTGCAAATTCTTGTTTTTAACAGTTTTTTGCTCGGTGTTAGTATCTGATGTTTCCGCGTCAACGTCCTTTGTTTGTGTTTCGGTTATTAGCTGCTCCGAAGAAGATTCGGCCAACTTTTGGCCCATTTCTTTCCCAATGGCATTCTGGACCAACTTCTGCGCTTTCTCGTTGACCTTCTTCTTTCTTTGAAGTTCTTCCTGAAGACAAGGACATGTATAACAAAAAGTTAAGGCTCACCATCACTTTCCTTGGTTTATGACATTAGGGAGTCAAGTTAAGCAGCCCCTTTTGAAAAACGTGAACAAGATGGACTAATGGCGAAATTCTTATCATTGCACTAAATTCTTTTTCTCAACTGACGCTTTTTGTCGGCGTTGGCGTTGTCCGCGCTTAAACTCCCAATTGTCCTACTCAAAACGTGAGGATTTCCCTTTTCTCTGAATTCGTTTAACTACCCTGGGGGAATTTATCAAACCTTTGAGACCAAAATAACGAGAACGAGATGAGAGAACTGCGAAGATGAAAGACTTGCAATACCTCAAAATTATATACTGAAGCGACGTTTTCGTAGAAGTTTCCGTTCTCGTTGGGAAAACTCCCCAATATTGAAGGCACGAGTCCGATCCAATTTTCCTCTCATAAAAGTTTGTTACTTTCCTAGCGGGTATTCAAATTTCGTGCCAAAAACCAAAAGGACACAAAGGTAGTGCATTTGTCAATTAAGCGTCGTCAATACTTGGCCTCTTCGGTGATTGACCTTGATTCGAATGACAAAGTAGTAGTGATAGTTGTACAAAACCTAAGTTTCCAAAACCGCACAATTCCGCATTCTTTTTGGAAGTAATTATAAATCTTTCAACAGGTAAGCAGCCACAGTGCACTTCTTTTTGTCGCTATTTTACCAACTTACCCTTCGTAGCCGCAGACTTTCTTTCTTTTTCAATGCCTCTTGGTTATCACTCTAAAACAACCGAAACAAGAAAACATTCAGATAATTTGCCCTGGTACAGAACGGCTGTGATTCGTTTTTAATACTACAAGTGTTTCAGAAATTAAAGAAATTGTTTTCTTGTGGTTTAGCTATCGGAAGAAGCGAGGTATCAGTTTTCGTGCTTACCCAGGGAACAGCTTTTTAACACCAAAACCGAAACCATTATTTTGTTGACCGAATGTCATCTATTTCGATTTTTGTATGAACTAGGATTGTCCCCTTAAAAGGAAAGTACGGCCTAGAAGAAGTTTCTCTGAATCGAAAGTTCTTTACCTGTATTGTCATACTTGACCACTCATTTGGGTTTAATGTGTTTAAAGAGCCAACAATAACGCTTCAAAAATGGGCTATTTTAAATTGAAAACCGCCATCTTGCAAACGAGGTTATGACGTAGCAATAGTCAAGGATTTCTTCGGACGACTAGATGTACTTGATTTAAACAAGGAAAACACAGGCAAGGAGAGCGAACTTTGTAGACTTGCATCTTAATCCAGAGGGTAAATTGTATTAATATTGACTCCACAATCAGAACAGATTTACCTCGTGGTCGTTAAACAGGGTTTTATCTGTGAGTTATATGCAGGAGTTTTACGAAGCGAAAGAGAGCTTGCAGTGCTATCCCGAGCTCTTTGCTGTGAAATAAACGCCGGGAATCAAGTTTAATCTGTCTACCGTGGTTTTTTACGAGATCCCTGTTACAACTTCAAAACAAACGATAGATTTATACATTTCCATCGAATGGTAAGAGTAAATCGTTTCAGTAGTTTCTATAAAGCTAACAAAATTTAACTACATTTCAAGTTGTTCATTTTACTGCCTGGAAAAGCGTATAACAGTGAAAGTCATCAATATATTACTTGATTCAGTTTTCTCGCTCCAACATAATGATATTTTGGACTGGTTGACTGAGATTTCAGTATGAAGCGAATGTTACCAAGACCAATATTCATATACCTGAAGATCCCGCTTGAAGTCCTCCTTAGCAAAATGACAGACCCGAACAGACAATATAGCAGTCAAGTTTTCAGGTTTGAGGAATCCATTCATATTTTATTTTCGCAGGCCAACTTATTTAATAGACATGTGTCTAGTTTCATCCCCCTCGAAAGCGTAAAACACCAACAGCGGTAATTGTTGCTGTGAAAAAGCCTTGCTATGTGTATTGAGCAACATCTGAAAGTTTCGTCGGCGAAACAAATACATTTTCTGAAGCATAAATGACGGCTGTCGCAGAAGAAAGAAAGTGAAAAAGAAAAGAAGGTACGCTTGTCGAATATTTCAGGTTTTTGTCTTGTTTACATTTGCTCTGGCTGATTTTTGCGGCCTAGTTTGTATTAAGTTACTTGAGTTTCTGTCGCACTTATGGCCTACTTGGCCTACTAGCTATTGAACCACAAGACCGTTTACCGTAGTTCATCTCACATTTGAATTTCTTGGAGCAGAAAGGTCACGCAACACTGAGGAAGTGATCGGGGAACGAAGAACTTGGTAAGGTCGAACCCGTTTGTTGACTATTGCTATGTCATAACACGTCATATCCAAGATGGCGCTCTCCAAGTCACGGAAGAGGCAACTTCAAAGTGCTCTTGTCACATTTTTACAGGGATTCAAAAAAAGTTTTAGTAATTTAGAGAAACTTTTTCTAGATGGTACTTTCCCTTTAATTTTCCATCTCTGTTAACTTTATTGATGGTTACTTCTCAACATAGTGCTCTTACTGCCTGTACAAGAAAAATGGCATTCCGAGTTAGAAAGAAATGGTGAAAATGGTTTTAACAAGCCCGCGCAGAGAACTCTTAGAAACCTATTGTTTTGTTCTCATTGTCGTTGGTGTTGACCTCGCTAAAGCCCCCAACGGCAACCGGAAGTCAGTAGCATTTAAGTGTAATTTACCTTAGCCTCCATATTTTACTTATTACGTGCCTTCGCTTTAATATGAAGGAGGCACTTCCTCCAGAATGCTAAGTATCAACTTCCGGTTGCAATCCGTGTGGCTCAAGTAAGGCTTATGCTTAAGCTCCTTTATGAGACTTCACATAAACGTTGCAAAAGCAAAATTCGAGATAAACCCTTCAGTTACCTTATTATCCTTGTCCTGCGCACCAAGAGCGTTTGAAGTCGGACCTTTGGTCTTGGTTATCTCGGCCACTCGTTCCCTAGGCAACGCACCAGTTGACCATAACATTGATTATTAGCATAAGGTGCGGTTACACTCACCATGGTAAATGCCATTTCCCATGGTAAATTATCCCACGGTGCCTCACACTTGGGTTTTAGTATACCGTGTTAACTAGGGGTCACACGTTACGAAGATTACCGAGGTAAAACGAAATCTCACGCAATTCATTGGCGGGAAATTTAATCACAACCTCATCAGCATAGCGATTGGCCCTTGTACCTCGGGCATCAAAACACCCTTCCAACTTCCCACGTTAAATGTCATGGGCGCTTCCACTGATCTTTTTGACGTATCCATGGATATTTAACACGGGAAATTTACCTCGGGAAGCGTCGGTCACACTACTAAATACAGTTTCCCGTGGTAAAAAGGCAATTTACCACGGTAAAAGTGCCCCGTGTAACCGCACCTATAGGCGCCCATTATGGCAGCCACGTTTATTTCAGCTTCGTTATATTTTATGTGCTTTTTGCTTTTTTTGGCTTTTTCGTTATCGAGAACTACTCCTCCTACATTGTTGATGGTAGATGGATGCGACATGGGATTTTTGAAAGTCAGTACTGGGTTTCTGGACGGATGCGGTGAGATTTATTTGGACCATGCTGTTCGTTTGTGTGCTGGGAAGCAAAGACTAACAAGGAATTTTCATCGAACTGGTAGAGCGTTGACCAAAATGACTAAGCGGGGTTTAACATCGTTGGCTGTTCCGGGTCACGACCCTCCTATTGACATCACCATTTTTGTCGACGTTTCCGTTAATCCAGGGCCGGTTTCTCAAACACAAGTTCGAACTTATTATTTGCCTCCGCCGCCTGCACAACAGCCATTACATTCGCAGGTAGCTCGTTCCTGCATTAATTACTCGAGGAGTCAACTTTTGAACATCAGGGTCTCAAGACAATATTTGTTATCGACCAGAGTTTATGGAGAGCTTAAAGCCTGTGGTATTTTAAAATACAGAGGAAGACGCGCCGGGCGTCTGAGAAAAAATAAGAAAACTCAAAATCGCCGTCGATTTATTATTTATATTTCTACTGACTATTTTGTAAGCGAATATAATAATTTGGTAAACGAATCTCACTGGAATACTGGTTCATTATGCGTGAACGAGAGTCAACGCAATCATCTGGACTATTGTTATACGCGTCCGATGGGTGTTAATGTCAACAATCTCATTTACGTCGACCAATTTCATTCACGATTTACTAATCAACCATTGAAAGGAGTAGAGTTTTGTCTCCATGTTAATCCAACTAATTTGATTCAAATTAACACCTCTCCTCCGAACTCTCTCGATTCACGTCACCTTAAAGTTTGTGTATGGAACGCTCAATCATTAAGGAATAAAACGGCGAGTCTTGTCGATTATATACATGACAATAAATTGGACATCTTGGCAATTAGTGAGACGTGGTTTTCGGATAAAGATGCCGCGGTGAAAGCTGAATGTATTCCCGATGGTTACAAGTTGTATGATGTACATAGATCCGGCCGTAATGGTGGAGGTACAGCTTTGATCACTCGTTCAAATATAATTGTCAAGCAGGTTGTTGCTCCTACGTGGTGCTCTTTTGAACTTTCGGAATGGATTTTAATTGATGGATCTTTTCGCTTACGGCTTGCTGTCGTCTATAGACCTCCTTACTCTACAAAGCATCCTGTAACAATCTCTTCCTTTGTTTCCGAATTCTCCCAGTACCTTGAATCATTTGTTTTATGCACGGAGCCCATATTGTTATGTTGTGACTTTAACATCCATGTTGATGCTGTGGATAAACCCGATGCAGAATCATTTGTGGACCTACTTGATTCTTTTGGACTAGCTCAACATGTCCACTTTGCAACTCATGTTGAAGGACATATACTGGATTTAGTCATAACCAGGAAAATGGACAGTATCATTCAAGACACACCAATTTTAGGCTCCTTTCTATCCGACCATGCGACTGTATTATTAAACTTAAAAGGTTTTAAGTCAGA
Source organism: Montipora capricornis (assembly GCF_036669925.1). Taxonomy (NCBI): domain Eukaryota; kingdom Metazoa; phylum Cnidaria; class Anthozoa; order Scleractinia; family Acroporidae; genus Montipora; species Montipora capricornis. Next base: position 53,769,624 of record NC_090884.1, read on the forward strand.
ATCCTCTGCCAAGGAAACGTGGTTTCGGAAAATCAAATCGATTAATCTTCCCAAGTTTAAGAACGATCTTCGTAATTCAGAATTGTTACTAAACACTCCTAAACGTCTTGCTGATCTCGTTGGTTGTTTTGGCACTACTCTAAAATCCATCATTGACAGACATGCTCCTTGGCGGAAGAAAACCATGATTCAAAGAGCTCAAGCCCCATGGTTGTCCGATGAGATCAGATCTGTGAAACGTCTCCGGAGGATAGCTGAGCGCAACTGGAGGTCTACAAAGTCTGAATCTGACCGGAGATCTTTCAAACTTCTTCGGAATAAAGCTGTCTTTCTTATGAACAAGTCTCGTTGTGAATTCTATACAGATTTCATCAGCAACATCTCTGATAATCAACGTAAGCTTTTTGCTGCTACAAAGAAACTGTTAAATCAGTCAGCAGAATCGCCCTTTTTACAGCACGGCGACAAGTTAACTTTGGCTAACGACATGGGTTCGTTCTTCGTCAAGAAAATATCCGATCTTCGCGTTAGCCTTGATGCAATTCCGAACTCATGCGGTACTATCAGCCGCCATTCTTCTCAGTGTTCTTCTTCCTTTACTGCTTTTCACCGTGTAGACATGGACTATTTAAGGAAACTTGTGCTTAGAACGCCGACAAAATCCTGTTTACTCGATCCTGTTCCTACGAACATCATAAAAGATTGCCTTGATGAGTTACTTCCGATATTAACAACCATGATAAACCTGTCGCTTGAATCTGGATTTTTCCCTGTTATTTGGAAAGATTCGGTTGTCACACCACTGTTAAAGAAACAAGGCCTTGACTTTGTTTTTAAAAATTTTCGACCTATCAGCAATCTTTCCTTTGTTTCAAAATTGGCTGAAAGAGTGGCAGCTGATCAGATCCAGTCTTACTTAAATGAGAATGATCTTTTTCCTACATTGCAATCTGCCTATCGACAGCACCACAGTACAGAAACCGCCCTACTTAAAGTCAAGAATGACATTTTGATGAGCATGGAAGATAAGCATGTCACATTGCTTGTGCTTCTCGATTTAAGCGCCGCTTTTGATACTGTGGATCATCGGATTCTCTTAGATCGCCTCCAATTTGATTTTGGAATTTCAGGTTCTGCACTTAATTGGTTTGAATCGTACCTCTCTAATAGAACCCAGCGTATCTCTATCGATGGTGTTCTATCGAATACTTTTAATCTTAAAGTGCTACTGTGATCAAATTTTTATCCCTTGAGTTTTTTGGTTTATCACATAGAGTACCATGAAACATTAAAAACGCTGTTTACCGTTTGGAAATATCTGCATTGGTTCCAGAGATATTTAAGTTTGAAAAATGTGTTAAATATGCAAATGAGAAGGCTGATGACGTCATTCACCCAACCCAGTAGAACATCAAGAATATAAATAGAGCTATCTCGGTCAATTTGCAACAGAGACCATTGAAACTTGGTGAGCTGATAGTTCTGAACGCAACACACCTACGACTGTAAAGAAATTGGTTCCCATGGCAACTCACTCTTTTCCAGTCCCCTCCAACCTGATTTCAATATTTTGGTGATCTCAGGCTAGAAATACATTAACCAAGGCCACAAACTCGACCTAACATCTTTATATGCTGGCAGGATCATGCAGATGAGGCACCATTTGCAAATATCAAAACAGAACGCCAAAGGTGGTCTGCAAAGCTTTTAATATCAGGGAGGTCTGGAACCCAGTATGTTGCCATGGTAACAAAAATGGTATGCTCATATTGTGGAACACATTTACTAGAATCTTAGTGCAAAGAACCAAGTATTTCTGATACAAATTGGCTGAGATATCTTTCTCCATCATACTTGATCAAAATTTGGTAGGGTTTATGACGTCATCACTTGGCTAATTTGCATATTAAAAAAACTTGAATATCTCCAGAACAAAAAGAGATATTTGAAAATGGTAAACAGCATTCTTCTTCTCGTACAGACTACGTGTTTATGTGCCAAAATGGCTTCGATAGGGAAGATTCAAATTTCGTCACAGTAGCACTTTAAATTTGGAGTTCCACAAGGTAGCTGTCTCGGGCCATTATTATTTTCTCTCTATGCTAGCAAGCTTTTTAAGATCGTCGAGTCACATCTTCCTAATCTCCATTGTTATGCAGATGACACACAACTGTATATCGCGTTTAGACCAGGAAATGATTTGGAGGAAACTGCTGCCTTAACTGCCATGGAATCATGTATTGCTGATATCAGTCAGTGGATGCACAAGGATAAGTTAAAACTGAATTCAGATAAGACAGAATGTCTTCTAATTGGAACGCGACAACAACTTCAGAAAGTCAGCAACATCAGTATGTTATTGGTTGGCGACTCCCAAATTGCTCCATCATGTGAAGTTCGAAACTTAGGAACCTGGTTTGACTCGAAAATGAGTATGCTAAGTCATATTAACAAAACTTGCTCATCTGCTTTTTATTATCTTTATAACATACGTAGAATTAGGAAATATTTAAGTCGTCCAACTACCGAATCATTAGTTCATGCTTTTATAACCAGTAGAGTAGATTATTGTAATAGCCTATTATATGGCCTCCCGAATTCACATATCATGAAACTCCAACGTACACAGAATGCCGCAGCTCGGCTGGTCA
>NC_090884.1:53784774-53802274 GCF_036669925.1 Montipora capricornis
TCACGGAGCTAGTCATATAATAATAGTCCTTATTGCCCCCAATGGGGCATAGGGCCGCAACAATGTCTCTTTTCCACCGGGTCTTGTCTTTCGCAATTATAGCCGGGTTGTAGTGTCTATTTTTTCTCCGGGTACTCTAGCCTGCGTAGCTGGCGGTTGAGCGAGTGATCGAGCGGCGAAATGTTTTGGAAATAGTGGGCCTTAATCACACGGCGGCCATATTAAGTCCCGAGGGATTGAAACTTTTGTTTTTGCGCAACCGAAACTCGTTCCCAAACATTGCAACTCGAGGCTCGGGGTACAAAATCTATTGTCTATGGCCAATATGACCGACGCGCGAATAAGGTCCATTCCTTTGCTTGGCACTACTGCGTTTGCTGATTGGCTGAGGAGCAAGGACCAATCAAATTCAAGGATTACGTAAAAGCACTAACCCCAACGCTCAAACGCCGGTTTAAAATGTTGACTTTGAATTCTGATAGGTTTGTTGGATTGTTTTGTCTGTTGTCTGTTTTGTCTGTTGTGATTGGTCAGTTACATTGTGCGATGTAAAACTGAAGAAAAACCTCCTTTGACTTGTTTATTTTACAGTAGTTTTCAAGAAAAGCTGAAGGAGGCTCCAAAAGGCTGATTGCGGAGAAAGCAAAGCTGCTCTAAACAGTCAATTATTGTTCAAATATGTAACCTGAACGTGTAGTGGTGATTAAAAAAAAAAAAATGAAACAGTGACTACATTCAACGACCGGTGTAAGTGTTTTACTCAGTGAAGCCGAGAGTGAATTAGATAGGAGTGTTGATCTATCACTTTGCGGTCCTTCCCCAGCACAGTCACAAATAGATATATTTACAGATACTTTGCGCGCGAAACAAACAGGGGACCGCCAATATTAACCAATCAGAATAAGCCATCTCACGCGTGACTGCTTCTGCCATGTTTTTTTCAGGGAGTGACAGCTGATTTTCGCGGGAACCAGTATTCTAAAAATAGACTCATTTGTGACTGTGCTTGGGAGCCCACTCATGCCATAACAACACTCTTATCTGATTCACTCTTGGTGAAGTGGGTTGCCTCTTCGTTGTCCAGTGATGAGATCACTCGCCTCTAATCAATGTGGGCCGGGTTCGATTCCTCGACGCAGCGTCATGTGTAGGTGGAAGTGTATACTTTTTCTCCGCTTACTCTAGTCTGCGTAGCTGATGGTTCCGCGAGCGATTCGCGTGCTCCGGTCTATACACCAGCCCTTTTTGAGAGAATGAAAACTGCGAAAACTTCTCAGTAGATAGACAAACCGTTTAATGATTATAGATTCCTGGTAAGGATGAAATCAGTTCTGCACAACTGAGATAAACTTCACGTGAAACAATTCTTTTCCGAACTAGATGACAACACTAAATGGATTTGTTATTTTTCTTTAAATAAGTAGGAAATTAGTCACGTGGGAAGAGGAAAAGGGCGGAATTTCAGAAGGAATGAGATCAGACTCAAACGGGGAATTGTAACAGAGTCAAAATCAAGATTTATCCAGGATAGAAGGGTATCAAATAAAAAAGTGTTACGAAAGCTACAACAATCGCAACAAATTATATCCAGACCATTCGCCCTTGTCACACGGCGGCCATATTGTCCCCCGGGACAATATGGCCTTGATACCCTTCTATCCTGGATAAATCTTGATTTTGACTCTGTTACAATTCCCCGTTTGAGTCTGATCTCATTCCTTCTGAAATTCCGCCCTTTTCCTCTTCCCCGGGACAATATGGCCGCCGTGTGACAAGGGCGAATGGTCTGGATATAATTTGTTGCGATTGTTGTAGCTTTCGTAACACTTTTTTATTTGATACCCTTCTATCCTGGATAAATCTTGATTTTGACTCTGTTACAATTCCCCGTTTGAGTCTGATCTCATTCCTTCTGAAATTCCGCCCTTTTCCTCTTCCCACGTGACTATTTCCTACTCAATTACAACAGCGTTGTTGAGAGTTGCTGCTGTGGCCGTAGTTATTTCAGTTGCTCATATAAAAAGTATTTGTAAAATAGTGTGATAATTAAAGTTTTGTTAAAAACAACGTTTTTCAAGTTTAAAGAAAGCATGTAACCTTATACCTGTTCATCATGGCATTCTTACCCTACATGAATCGCAAATTTGAAGCAACGTTTGCGTTGAATTAGCTGTTGTTGTTGCATGAGCTCCCTAACCTGTGTCAAAATTACATGTACGTATAATAATATAAACTAATCTGAAACCACTGTCAACTAGCAATAAAAGCCGAACTCTTGACTCTCTGCACGTGAACTCTGTTGTGACTCTCTTGTGTTACGTAAGAACGTCTGTTGAAAGCTGGAATTTTTTTATTGGCTCTCTTATCGTTACCTCAATAGACTATTATTTAAAGAAAAATAACAAATCCATTTAGTGTTGTCATCTAGTTCGGAAAAGAATTGTTTCACGTGAAGTTTATCTCAGTTGTGCAGAACTGATTTCATCCTTACCAGGAATCTATAATCATTAAACGGTTTGTCTATCTACTGAGAAGTTTTCGCAGTTTTCATTCTCTCAAAAAGGGCTGGTGTATAGACCGGAGCACGCGAATCGCTCGCGGAACCATCAGCTACGCAGACTAGAGTAAGCGGAGAAAAGGTATACACTTCCACCTACACATGACGCTGCGTCGAGGAATCGAACCCGGCCCACATTGATTAGAGGCGAGTGATCTCACCACTGGACAACGAAGAGGCAACCCACTTCACAAAGAGTGAATCAGATAAGAGTGTTGTTATGGCATGAGTGGGCTCCCAAGCACAGTCACAAATGAGTCTATTTTTAGAATACAGATTCCCGCGAAAATCAGTTGTTACTCCCTGACAAAAACATGGCAGAAGCAGTCACGCATGAGATGGCTTATTCTGATTGGTTAATATAAGCGGCCCTCTGTTTCTTTCGCGCGCAAAGTATCTGTAAATATATCTATTTGTGACGCTATACGGCGTTTCCGCAATTCATTAAAAGCAAAAGATTCGATCGTTATTTAACAAAACTTTTGCAGCGCTTTTTGTCGACGAAAAGTTTGGACTGAACTGAAGTGAGCTTTTCGCTCGCTTGCAAAAGATACTTTATTTACGCAGGATAAATAAATAAAATGCCTGCGAACTATCAGAATCCACATATAAATATTACCGAACACATAAAAATGATAATAAAAGGTAAAATACAAGCATATCACATAGAAAAAGATAACTATTTAAATATTATCTTAACGAACAAAAAAGGATAGCAATAAGAAATGCAATATTAACCGTGAATCTATGACTTGATTTGTCCGATTTTAGCTTAGGGATATGTCGGCCCCTCAAACAGAATCCAGGAACGAATTTTGTACAGCGGCTTTTCTTTTTAATTAATATCTCTTTAAATATTATGTATTTAGTATGTATCTGTATGTGCTATGTATTTTAGCTGTAAATGTAATGTCTCGAAGATATTACCTCTTGTAGTTATTCTGAAATTCGAGATGAAATAAAGTTTATGCATGCATGTATGTATGTTACCTTCAGCAGGGTGCGTGCGTACACTTTGTAATCTGCGACTCCGGTGCTTACCATATGACAGATAAAATCACTTTTTTCTTGAACATATAAGCGATCAAAATCTTACCCTAAATTGTAATGACAAGGGCGGTCTGGAGCTGTGAGTAGGCGTGGGATTTGTCTCATATGGTTTAGGGGCCGACATAGCTCTCCCTTAATGCCGTACCGGGAGGCGAGGTCGGTAGCAGAAAGCTGCGAAGGGCCAATTGCGTCCAAAAGCGATCGGACGGGCCGAAATCCCGGGATGGCTCGTTTGGTACGTCGCTCCAGAGCCTCGTCTGGAGGTACTGCATTTTTCCCTCTTGTTCAAACATTCCGTCAGCACATGCGTAAATGTTCAGGCTCTCCGATACCTAGCCTACCAAAAAATTAAGATGCTGGTTAACTTTTTACAAGGAATTGAGATTTCAATTGATTCTACAGGCATAAACGTAACGTAAGAAACGTGTGTTTCTGGTCTTCTCGAGACAGAGGTGAGAGATGGTTTCATGCAGAATGGGATGCCTAAAATGCTTTGTTGTAAACATGGCAGTTCACGAGTGAAGTTGTCTCTCTTGCCTTTCTGTGGACCTATCGATACAATTTGGGCAAGTTTTGAAAGCTAAAAAGTTCAATGGATGCGGTTATTTTGCTGGTAGGACTGGGTTGCACGACACTTATGAAAAAAACTATGAAATGAGAATCGCAAGTCTTCCCTTGTCATGGAATGGCAAAATTACCCAGAATTCTTTTTGGGCCTGAGCGAGGAAAATTGAGAAGCACGAGACTGGCCCTCATCGAATGGCTCAAGCGCGGCCAGAGGAAATGATTTCTAGCCAGATACTCAGGAGTAGGCCTGGTGTGTGCTGTTAACGAAACTTTTGCATTTCTTAACAAGTTTTTATCATAGAAAATTCGTGACAAAGTTGTGCTTTCATCTCGCATTAACCCTCGTGTCAAAGAAAAGGTATAATGTAAATAAGAGAATAACGGGATTTGTCATGATTTGCAGATTACCTGTCCTCTTACTACTAAAGTCAAACTCCACATCTCTATGCTAAATTGCTTCTATGCAGTGTTGTTTTGTCCGTGAAATCTCTCCCGTGCAGACTTGAGTGCCGAGGTGGATAACCTTAAAGTTGGTTTGGACAGCTCTAGTGACCCTCTTGTCGTATGATTTGCGGTACCGTTTGGGGATCATTTGCGGTTCTCGGATCATTTGCGGTCCTGGAATCATTTGCGGACCCGTACAACACTTCAGGTTCACATGTCCATAAGTTTGTTTTTACAGTCACAGATGTTTAGATTTTCAATTACAAATTCTCTTTTGATCGGCCACTGTTCCTCACATTGTGTAAATGGTTCACCCTGAAGTCAAAATAGATACGTTTCGTCTCAAACGAAACAAAATCAAAGGGCTATTAATTAAAGCCAGCTCATTCATGTAATGGCACTCTCTGTTTTTTTATAAGAACTTAGTTATAAGAACGTCGATGCTGAGATTAACCAAAATTTTAAGAACTTGTTAAGAACATTCCTCAGGCTGAGAGTCGATTAAGAACGTTTTTATTTTGCTAATCTGTCATGTGAACATTTTTTGCGTTTTTGCCACAAAATCTGGCAGATTTATGTCTCGTTGCGAAAACTCTATGTTCAATGCTATTTTTAAAGCCAAAATTAGCTGTGTTGGCACAGGTTACCCAGGCTCACTGTTTGTGTCACCTGCGGGTTCATAACATGAGTAACTATAGAGAACATATGGGGAGAAGACGCGAAGTTTAGGCCTGGAAATTTGCTAGAAAAAAAAAAAGATCCATGAAACTTACCATGTGGCAAGTTGTTGCTATTCTTAATATGTACACGAAGTTTCGGGGAAAATAGTCGCCTTTCCGTTTTCTTCATTTGTGTAGTGGCAACCAGCACGTTTTTTGGGTCGAAAATCAAATCCAGTCACTAAATTGAGGCGACAAAATAGGTTAACGGGTCACTTATTTTCTCGTCTCAATTTCTGCCGCGGCCAGAATACAGAAATCTTCGCTCGCACGAAACGCTTGCTACGCTGGCTAGGAGGGGGTAATATATTCAAACTTGGAGACAAGTGTTGGGATCCGTTTTTCACTCAAGTAAAAATTGCTTCCACGAAAACGAAGAATTAAGAGTTTTACCTGAGAACCAATCAGCTACAGCCCAATTTAGATCATTGTCCTGTCTGACCTGCCCCGGCGAAACAGCGGGGAAATTTGCTTCTTTAAGTTGATATCTATAGCTCTGTTTTCCATCAGAGTTTTTGTGCACTAAACTTGACACGAAGAAAGTCATGAAACGGAGCCTTTGAAATTCCAGTTCAGTGTCTGGAAGTTGCATCTGTAGCATCTGTAGCTCTGTAGGACGTTTTTCCCCGGGTGTTTCTTTGGCACTAAATTAAAATAATTTGAACATGACACGCATTTTAAAATGTAAGTATTTAAACGGCCTGGCTTTACAGTAGCTGCACTTTACATACATGATTTACAGCCGTTAGAATTCTCCTAGGCCATGGCCATACTGAGAACATTGCACTAGAACTCGTGGGAGGAAAAAGGGTAGAGCATGACCAGTGACACTGGTTTACTTTTGTCAAAATTGTAAAAGCACTGAATCATTAGAACGCCCTCCTCTCGTATTAGCTCTGGTCTTGTACACCAGCCCTTTTTGAAAGAATGAAAACCGCGAAAACTTCTCAGTAGATAGACAATCCGTTTAATGATTATAGAATCTTGAAGAACGAAATCAGTTCTGCACAAGATGAACTTCACGTGAACCACTTCTTTTCCGAACTAGATGACAACACTGAATAAATCTGTTCTTTTTCTTTAGATAATAAGCCATTAACATAACGAGAAGAGAGCCAATAAAAAAATTACAGCTTTCAACAGACGTTCTTACGTAACAGAGAGAGTTCACATGCAGTGAAATCCTTTTTCAACGTGTCCCACAAAATTCGCGGTTGAAGTCAACTGAATTCAAATTATAGAAATATATTCTTTAAAATTTGTCACCTGTGCCAGTGCATGATAGGAATTTACTTTCCATTCCCTTTACATATGACCTCTGTTAGGCCAATTCAACGCAAACGTTGCTTCAAATTTGCTATTCATGTAGGGGAAGAATGCCACTATGTACAGGTGTAAGGTTACATGCTTTCTTTAAACTTGAAAAACCATTTTTTATCAAAACTTATCACAAGTATTTTACAAATACTTTTTATGAGCAACTGAAATAACTTTGGCCACAGCAGCAAACTCTCAACAACGCTGTTGTAATCGAGTAGGGAATGGGTCACGTGGGAAGGGAAAAAGGGCGGAATTTCAGAAGGAATGAGATCAGACTCAAACGCAGAATTGTAACAGAGTCAAAATCAAGATTCATCTAGGATAGTAGGGACTCAAATAAAAAAGAATTAGGAAATGGAAAGACACAACAAACGCCCATGCGGCAAAACAACCGTGCTATGGGATGTCCTTTATTGTATGTTTCTTTGTCGCGCTCTGCAAAACAGCTATGCTGACAACATCGGCACTCAACATCGAATGGTTTTATCTCAGTTTGTTCTGAACCATCCAGAACTACTTCACTTGAAATGACTCAGTCATTTCAGTCAAATCAAGTAAAGTTTTCTTTTACGTATAATGGGAGCATTGTTTCCATTTAAGTCTGAAATGACATGCAGGTAGAGTTACAACAGTGCATTCACAAAGCAGTGCAGAGCAAAGGAATTTCCTCGTGAAGTATAACTAAGTTGAAGAAGGTTTGAATAAAATTGTTCAGAAGGAAGCCTTAGTGGTGAAATTTGGCACTGTGACGTAATCATGCTAGAGAACTATTAAAATATTCGGGTCTCACTTTGTTTCTCAGTCTTGAGAGTCCACTGCATATAAATTAGATTCGCTAGGATATTAGGGTTCAAATTTTCAGCACTGCCATGGATCAAAATTTCATCTCCCTTTGATGATAGTCAGTAAGAGGAATACAGATACTGAAAAGCTAAGAATACGTATATTCGAAAATCTTGATGACGGATAAGAATCCAGTTGAATTGAGCTTTGCGACTGGAATATTCTAAATTTCTGTAAAGCTATCGTGCTAACGCCCGCCTATTCATCATCAGTTGTCTGCGCTTCTGACCTCTATGAAACTCTGCACTTTATCACGTACTTCAATAATACAATGTGATTGGTTACGGTATATTTCTGGATGGGAGAGGCTAATTTATAAGAGCGCACACGAATCTCCACTCTCAATACATCGTGGCCTGCATTTGAGTCAGGAAAAAGCTCAATACAGCTGCGAGACTTAAGGGGCTCCACGGCTTCCAGAATGGTATGTTGTTTGCAGATCGAAATTTATCTTAGTTTAAGCTTCTTTCCCTCCAACGATGCTATTTCATTTCATGGGTTACTTTTCCGGGTTCAAATCGGAGTTTGAGGAGGTGCAAACTTTATCCTCAGAAACTCAGGCTATCAGCAAGACAGTTTTCCATTAGTAGAATGCTATCTTCCGATAGACCGTAGGTTTTGTGCTTAGCTAATAAGGGCTTATGAGGAAGGTAATAGAAAGCTGTTGATAGACCAATGCCTACAATGGCAGCGATGGTATCATTATCACGACCATTCTTTAAGTTCTTCCACGATGCGGGCAAAGAAGGTCTGACAGTTAAAACTCTCGCTGTATACAGAGAAATACGGCGAGAAAATATACAGTAATAAAATTTGCTTTGCTGTTTTAGATAAGATAGGGTCAACAAGAAACTATTTCAAAAAAAAAAATAATAAATGTTGTTTCGTTTCCGGAATGGTAAGGGCAGGAGAAAAGATAAAATATGCTGTAGTGTGGGTCACTCGGTCTGTCATATTTATTTCGCTTCGTCTATTGAAACTCTCGAGAAATAAAGATAGAAATGTAGACTGACTTTTTATGTGAGCAACTGAAATAGCTACGGCCACAGCAGCAACTGTCAACAACGCTGTTGTAATCGAGTAGGGAATTAGTCAAGTGGGAAGAGGAAAAGGGCGGAATTTCAGAAGAAATGAGATTAGACTCAAACGCGGAATCGTAACAGAGTCAAAATCAAGATTTATCCAGGATAGAAGGGACTCAAATAAAAAAGTGTTACGAAAGCTACAACAAAAGCAACAAATTATATCCAGACCATTGTACCTTCCATGTCATTCCTTACTTTTTTTCGGGATCATTTGCGCTCCTAAATGGAGATCATTTGTGTTCCGGGATCATTTGCGGTCCTGGTATATGATGATAATAATAATAATAATAATAATAATAATAATAATAATAATAATAATAATAATAATAAACTGCTAAAAATGTATCAGTTTGTTCAAAACAAACTGGTATTAATACATGAGCAAATAAATATAAATATTACTGAACACATAAAAATGATAATAAAAGGTAAAATACAATCATATCACATAAAAAAAGATAACTATTTAAATATTATCTTAACAAATAAAAAAGGATAGCAATAAGAAATGCAATATTAACCGTGAATCTATGACTTGATTTTCCGATTTTAGCTTAGGGATATGTCGGCCCCTCAAACAGAATCCAGGAACGAATTTTGTACAGCGGCTTTTAATATCTCTTTAAATATTAGGTATTTAGTATGTATCTGTATGTGCTATGTATTTTAGCTGTAAATGTAATGTCTCGAAGATATTACCTCTTGTAGTTATTCTGAAATTCGAGATGAAATAAAGTTTATGCATGCATGTATGTATGTTACCTTCAGCAGGGTGCGTGCGTACACTTTGTAATCTGCGACTCCGGTGCTTACCATATGACAGATAAAATCACTTTTTTCTTGAACATATAAGCGATCAAAATCTTACCCTAAATTGTAATGACAAGGGCGGTCTGGAGCTGTGAGTAGGCGTGGGATTTGTCTCATATGGTTTAGGGGCCGACATAGCTCTCCCTCAATGCCGTACCGGGAGGCGAGGTCGGTAGCAGAAAGCTGCGAAGGGCCAATTGCGTCCAAAAGCGATCGCACGGGCCGAAATCCCGGGATGGCTCGTTTGGTACGTCGCTCCAGAGCCACGTCTGGAGGTACTGCATTTTTCTCTCTTGTTCAAACATTCCGTCAGCACATGCGTAAATGTTCAGGCTCTCCGATACCTAGCCTACCAAAAAATTAAGATGCTGGTTAACTTTTTACAAGGAATTGAGATTTCAGTTGATTATACAGGCATAAACGTAACGTAAGAACCGTGTGTTTCTGGTCTTCTCGAGACAGAGGTGAGAGATGGTTTCATGCAGAATGGGATGCCTAAAATGCTTTGTTGTAAACATGGCAGTTCACGAGTGAAGTTGTCTCTCTTGCCTTTCTGTGGACCTATCGATACAATTTGAGCAAGTTTTGAAAGCTAAAAAGTTCAATGGATGCGGTTATTTTGCTGGTAGGACTGGGTAGCACGACACTTATGAAAAAAACTATGAAATGAGAATCGGGAGTCTTCCCTTGTCATGGAATGGCAAAATTACCCAGAATTCTTTTTGGGCCCGGGCGAGGCAACTTGAGAAGCACGAGACTGACCCTCATCGAATGGCTGAAGCGCGGCCAGAGGAAATGATTTCTAACCAGATACTCAGGAGTAGGCCTGGTGTGTGCTGTTAACGAAAATTTTGCATTTCTTAACAAGTTTTTATCATAGAAAATTCGTGACAAAGTTGTGCTTTCATCTCGCATTAACCCTCGTGTCAAAGAAAAAGTATAATGTAAATAAGAGAATAACGAGATTTGTCATGATTTGCAGATTACCTGTCCTCTTACTACTTAAGTCAAACTCCACATCTCTATGCTAAATTGCTTCTATGTAGTGTTGTATTGTCTGTGAAATCTCTCCCGTGCAGACTTGATCGCCGAGGTAGATAACCTTAAAGTTGGTTTGGACAGCTCTAGTGATCCTCTAGTCGTATGATTTGCGGTACCGTTTGGGGATCATTTGCGGTTCTCGGATCATTTGCGGTCCTGGAATCATTTGCGGACCCGTACAACACTTCAGGTTCACATGTTCATAAGTTTGTTTTTACAGTCATAGATGTTTAGATTTTCAATTACAAATTCTCTTTTGATCGGCCACTGTTCCTCACATTGTGTAAATGGTTCACCCTGAAGTCAAAATAGATACGCTTCGTCTCAAACGAAACAAAATCAAAGGGCTATTAATTAAAGCCAGCTCATTCATGTAATGGCACTCTCTGTTTTTTATAAGAACTTAGTTATAAAAACGTCAATGCTGAGATTAACCAAAATTTTAAGAACTTGTTAAGAACATTCCTCAGGCTGAGAGTCGATTAAGAACGTTTTTATTTTGCTAATCTGTCATGTGAACATTTTTTGCGTTTTTGCCACAAAATCTGGTAAATTTATGTCTCGTTGCAAAACCTCTATGTTCAATGCTGTTTTTTAAAGCCAAAATTAGCTGTGTTGGCACAGGTTACCCAGGCTCACTGTTTGTGTCACCTGCGGGTTCATAACATGAGTAACTATAGAGAACATATGGGGAGAAGACGCGAAGTTTAGGCCTGGAAATTTGCTAGAAAAAAAAAAGATCCATGTGGCAAGTTGTTGCTATTCTTAATATGTACACGAAGTTTCGGGGAAAATAGTCGCCTTTCCCTTTTCTTCATTTGTGTAGTGGCAACCAGCACGGTTTTTGGGTCGAAAATCGAATCCAGTCACTAAATTTGGGGCGACAAAATAGGTTGACGGGTCACTTATTTTCTCGCCTCAATTTTTGCCGCGGCCAGAATACAGAAATCTTCGCTCGCACGAAACGCTTGCTACGCTGGCTAGGAAGGGTAATATATTCAAACTTGGAGACAAGTGTTGGGATCCGTTTTTTACCCAAGTAAAAATTGCTTCCACGAAAACGAAGAATTAAGAGTTTTACCTGAGAACCAATCAGCTACAGCCCAATTTAGATCATTGTCCTGTCTGACCTGCCCCGGCGAAACAGCGGGGAAATTTGCTTCTTTAAGTTGATATCTATAGCTCTGTTTTCCAACGGAGTTTTTGTGCACTAAACTTGACACGAAGAAAGTCATGAAACGGAGCCTTTGAAATTCAAGTTCAGTGTCTGGAAGTTGCATCTGTAGCATCTGTAGCTCTGTAGGACGTTTTTCCCCGGGTGTTTCTTTGGCACTAAATTAAAATAATTTGAACATGACACGCATTTTAAAATGTAAGTATTTAAACGGCCTGGCTTTACAGTAGCTGCACTTTACATACATGATATACAGCCGTTAGAATTCTCCTAGGCCATGGCCATACTGAGAATATTGCACTAGAACTCGTGGGAGGAAAAAGGGTAGAGCGTGACCAGTGATACTGGTTTACTTTTGTCCAAATTGTAAAAGCACTGAATCATTAGAACGCCCACCTCTCGTATTAGCTCTGGTCTTGTACACCAGCCCTTTTTGAAAGAATGAAAACCGCGAAAACTTCTCAGTAGATAGACAATCCGTTTAATGATTATAGAATCTTGAAGAACGAAATCAGTTCTGCACAAGATGAACTTCACGTGAACCACTTCTTTTCCGAACTAGATGACAACACTGAATAAATCTGTTCTTTTTCTTTAGATAATAAGCCATTAACATAACGAGAAGAGAGCCAATAAAAAAATTACAGCTTTCAACAGACGTTCTTACGTAACAGAGAGAGTTCACATGCAGTGAAATCCTTTTTCAACATGTCCCACAAAATTCCACGTTGAAGTCAACTGAATTGAAATTATAGAAATATATTCTTTAAAATTTGTCACCTGTGCCAGTGCATGATAGGAAGTTACTTTCCATTCCCTTTACATATGACCTCTGTTAGGCCAATTCAACGCAAACGTTGCTTCAAATTTGCTATACATGTAGGGGAAGAATGCCACTATGTACAGGTGTAAGGTTACATGCTTTCTTTAAACTTGAAAAACCATTTTTTATCAAAACTTATCACAAGTATTTTACAAATACTTTTTATGAGCAACTGAAATAACTTTGGCCACAGCAGCAAACTCTCAACAACGCTGTTGTAATCGAGTAGGCAATGGGTCACGTGGGAAGGGAAAGAGGGCGGAATTTCAGAAGGAATGAGATCAGACTCAAACGCAGAATTGTAACAGAGTCAAAATCAAGATTCATCTAGGATAGTAGGGACTCAAATAAAAAAGAATTAGGAAATGGAAAGACACAACAAACGCCCATGCGGCAAAACAACCGTGCTATGGGATGTCCTTTATTGTATGTTTCTTTGTCGCGCTCTGCAAAACAGCTATGCTGACAACATGGGCACTCAACATCGAATGGTTTTATCTCAGTTTGTTCTGAACCATCCAGAACTACTTCACTTGAAATGACTCAGTCATTTCAGTCAAATCAAGTGAAGTTTTCTTTTACGTATAATGGGAGCATTGTTTCCATTTAAGTCTGAAATGACATGCAGGTAGAATTACAACAGTGCATTCACAAAGCAGTGCAGAGCAAAGGAATTTCCTCGTGAAGTATAACTAAGTTGAAGAAGGTTTGAATAAAATTGTTCAGAAGGAAGCCTTGGTAGTGAAATTTGGCACTGTGACGTAATCATGCTAGAGAACTATTAAAATATTCGGGTCTCACTTTGTTTCTCAGTCTTGAGAGTCCACTGCATATAAATTAGATTCGCTAGGATATTAGGGTTCAAATTTTCAGCACTGCCATGGATCAAAATTTCATCTCCCTTTGTAGATAGTCAGTAAGAGGGATACAGATACTGAAAAGCTAAGAATACGTATATTCGAAAATCTTGATGACGGATAAGAATCCAGTTGCTTTGAGCTTTGCGACTGGAATATTCTAAATTTCTGCACAGCTATCGTGCTTTCGCCCGCCTATTCATCAGCAGTTGTCTGCGCTTCTGACCTCCATGAAACTCTGCACTTTATCACGTACTTCAATAATACAATGTGATTGGTTACGGTATGTTTCTGGATGGGATAGGCTAATTTATAAGAGCGCACACGAATCTCCACTCTCAATAGATCGTGGCCTGCATTTGAGTCAGGAAAAAGCTCAATACAACTGCGAGACTTAAGGGGCTCCACGGCTTCCAGAATGGTATGTTATTTGCAGATCGAAATTTATCTTAGTTTAAGCTTCTTTCCCTCCAACGATGCTATTTCATTTCATGGGTTACTTTTCCGGGTTCAAATCGGGAAAAATATACAGTAATAAAATTTGCTTTGCTGTTTTAGATAAGATAGGGTCAACAAGAAACTTTTTAAAAAAAAAAAAAAGAAATGTTGTTTCGTTTCCGGAATGGTAAGGACAGGAGAAAAGATAAATATGCTGTAGTGTGGGTCACTCGGTCTGTCATATTTATTTCGCTTCGTCTATTGAAACTTTCGAGAAATAAAGATAGAAATGTAGACTGACTTTTTATGTGAGCAACTGAAATAGCTACGGCCACAGCAGCAACTGTCAACAACGCTGTTGTAATCGAGTAGGGAATTAGTCACGTGGGAGGAGGAAAAGGGCGGAATTTCAGAAGAAATGAGATTAGACTCAAAGGCGGAATTGTAACAGAGTCAAAATCAAGATTTATCCAGGATAGAAGGGACTCAAATGTCTGCGCTTCTGACCTCCATGAAACTCTGCACTTTATCACGTACTTCAATAATACAATGTGATTGGTTACGGTATTTTTCTGGGTGGGACAGGCTAATTCATATGAGCGCGCACGAATCTCCACTCTCAATACATCGTGGCCTTCATTTGAGTCAGGAAAAAGCTCAATACAGCTGCGAGACTTACGCTCCACGGCTTCCAGCATGGTATGTTGTTTGCAGATCGAAATTTATCTTATTTAAGGCTTCTTTCCCTCCAACAATGCTATTTCATTTCATGGGTTAGTTTTCTGGGTTCATATCGGAGTTTGAGGAGGTGCAAACTTCATCCCCAGAAACTCAGGCTATCAGCAAGACAGTTTTCCATTAGTAGAATACTATCCTCCGATAGACCATAGGTTTTGTGCTTAGCTAATAAGGGCTTACAGTTAAAACTCTCGCTGTATACAGATAAATACAGTGAGAAAATACACAGTGATAAAATTTGCTTAGCTGTTTTAGATAAGATAGGGTCAACAAGAAACTATTTCAAAAAAAAAGAAATGGTGTTTCGTTTCCGGAATGGTAAGGGCAGGAGAAAAGATAAAACACTGTAGTGTGGGTCACTCGGTCTGTCATATTTATTTTGTTTCGTCTATTGAAAACTCTCGAGAAATAAAGATAGAAATGTAGACGCAAACTCTGAACGGGGAGAAGCCTGCCAAGGAATATTAACCATTGACGAGAAGAACAGTTACTTGTGTAGCGTATGTGCACAATACCTAATATTTGACCTTCAAATGCCACTACATAACATTTCAAATTTCGTTTTCCGTGAATCTTCCATTACATGTGTTACACGTGACCTAGGCAGTTACCGGTACTGGCTTTAAAATAACAGGTTCCTGGTTAACCCAATTTATTACTACGACTCGCCAGTGCAAAAATTGTTTACGTTACTCATTAACACGATAAGAAATAGCGTTGGATTTTTCAACAATACATCGCTTTAATCTAACCCAAAATCATTCAGATAGTCAAAACTTTATATTTATGACCCATTCATGTAATGGCACTCTCTGTTTTTTTTATAAGATCCTTTTTATAAGAACTTCGATGCTAAGATTAAGCAAAATTTTAAGAACGTGTGAAAAACATTCCTCAGGCTGAGAGTCGATTAAGAACGTTTTTATTTTGCTAATCTGTATATTAAATGACAAGTCATGTGAACTGTTTTTGCTTTTTTGTCAAAAAATCTGGTAAATTCATGATGTCGCGTTGCGAACCTCTATGCTCAATGCTTTTTCTAAAGCCAAAATTAGCTAGTGTTGGCATACGGGTTTCACACCATGAGTAACTACAGAGAACATGTGGGGAGAAGACGCGAAGTTTAGGTCTGGAATTTGCTAGAAAATTAAAATAAAGATCGATGAAACTTACCATGTGGCAAGTTGTTGCTGTTCTTAATACGTACACGAAGTTTCGGGGAAAATAGTCGCCTTTCCCTTTTCTTCATTGTCTGGTGACAAGGTAGGAGGCTGACGGCAGCGTCGGGGCACCGATCGACCCTTTACCAACACGTTTTTTTGGGTCGAAAATCAAATCCAGTCACTAAATTGAGGCGACAAAATAGGTTGACGGGTCACCTATTTTCTCGCCTCAATTTTTTCCGCGGCCAGAATACAGAAATCTTCGCTCGCACAGAACGCTTGCTACGCTGGCTAGGAGGGGGTAATATATTCAAAGGTGAAGACATTACAAGTGTTGGGGTCCGGTTTTTACCCAAGGGAAAATGGCTTCCACGAAAACGAAGAAGAGTTTTACCTGAGAACCAATCACCTACAACACATGTGTAATCAATTGTATGTAATTCTGCCCAAAAGTCATCATACCGATTTATTTACAGCCGAATTTAGATCATTGTCTGTCTGACCTGCCCGAAACAGCAGGAAAATTTGCTTCTTTAATTTGATATCTATAGGTCTGTTTTCCACGGGAGTTTCTGGGCACTAAACTTGACACGAAGAAAGTCATGAAACGGAGCCTTTGAAATTCAAGTTCACTGTCTGGAAGTTGCATATAACAACAAGAAAAACATCTGTAGCTCTGTAGGAAGTTTTTCCCCGCGTGTTTCTTGGGCACTAAATTAAAATAATTTGAAAATGACACACATTTTAAAATGTAAGTAACGGCCTGGCTTTCACATAAGTATGAAAGCTGCACTTTACATAAATGATTTACAACCGTTAAAATTCTCCCAGGCCATGGCCATACTGAGAACATTGCACTAGAACTCGTGGGAGAAAAAAGGGTAAAGCATGACCAGTGACACTTAGCCTTCCTTTCTTATTAGCTCTGGTCTTGTACACCAGCCCTTTTTGAGAGAATGAGAACTTCTCAGTAGATAGACAATCCATTTAATGATTATAGAATCGTGGTAAGAACGAAATCAGTTCTGCACAAGATGAACTTCACGAAAATCACTTCTTTTCCGAACTAGATGACAACACTGAATGAGTCTGTTCTTTTTCTTTAGAAAATAAACCGTTAACATAACGATAAGAGAGCCGATAAAAAATTATATTAAATGAAAGGTGTTACAATTGAACCCAGTGGGAACTCGGAAAAAGCCGAGCCCCAGATGGGATTCGAACCCACGACCCTCCGTAATTTAGTACGGATACTCTAACCACTGAGCTACTGGAGACTCTATGGTGAGCAAGGGTGAAATGTGGGTATTTGACTCGAGCTGCATCACGCAGCCACAGAGTCAAATATCGACTGACAGCATAGCTCATAACTGCATCGTGTAGTCACATTGAGAGCATCATTAAAATCCAGTTGCCTGTATTTCTGTGAACGATGCGGCCAACCAACCACCAAAGTGAGCGAATGTGAGAGAATGTTTAACACATATTAAATTCCCGCTTTAATCAGACATTCTTACGTAACATAAGAGAGTCACAACAGAGTTCACGCGCATTGAAATCCTTTTTCAACATGTCCCACAAAATTCCAAGTTGAAGTCAACTGAATTGAAATTATAGAAATTCTTTAAAATTTGTCACCTGTAGAAGTGCATGAAAGGAATTTACTTTCCATTCCCTTTACAGATGACTTCTGTTAGAGAGTCAAGAGTTCGGCTTTTATTGCTAGTTGACAGTGGTTTCAGATTAGGTAATATCATTATACGTACGTGTAATTTTGACAGAGGTTAGGGAGCTCATGCAACAACAACAGCCAATTCAACGCAAACGTTGCTTCAAATTTGCGATTCATTTAGGGGAAGAATGCCACGATG
>NC_090884.1:53807274-53812274 GCF_036669925.1 Montipora capricornis
GTACGTTAACCAACTAAAATTGCGGCCCGAAGCCGTTAGGATCATAACTGGTCCAATTCAAAAATGGCACTGAGCTCGGTAGGAAACGAAACCGTTAGGATAATAACTGGTCCAATTCAAAAATGGCACTGAGCTCGGTGCGCCTGGTGACGAGTATAAGAAGTTCAGGTGTAGTCGGAGGGTGAGTTTTATCTTTGAGCAATTTGGGATTCCCTTCCCTCCAAGGGGACGCCCCGACGTCAGTGCCATTTTTTAATTTGGACCAGTTGTGATCCTAACGGCTTCGGGCCACCATTATGGTGCGCCATGTGTTTCAAAATTCATACTTATTCTCACCTGACCTGTTGAAATGCACACATCTTATGTAAAACTAGACGCTCCATAAGCGTACACTGGGTTGCCTGTGGGACGTGTTACCCAAAAACAGAGGGGACTGAGTTGGGTGGTATTGAACTGCAGCGTTCCAGTCAATTTTTTCAAGTCGGGAGTCATTAAGACCATTTAAGGAGTCACCCAGAATTCATGCCAGCAGAGGCCCTTTGGCTCACACGTTCATACGACGAAACAAATCTTTTTCTGTGGTTAAAAACCTGGCTACCAGCCTATTAATCATTTGTCAGAAAGAAAAAGTCCTGTCATCTTTAGACACCTCTGGCGCCCCAAGCTCAGTGTGAGGGAATATGAGGATTTGTATGGGACGACATTGTGGTCGCCTCCTTCCTGTGAGGTTTTTCCCCAGATTCGATAGGAATTGAGCCATTATCAGTTCCTCGGTTGTCAACGGTCATAATAAAATACCAAGGCTGCATGAAAACTGAATTCTTGCGAGCCCACCAAATGGAGTCAAATATTTCAGGTTAAAATGTTCCCACGGCCACAAATCCACTGTAGAATTCAAGGAAATAGGCTTTTCTTTCATTTCAATCCGCTAGCCGCGCAATCGAAGCCCTGCCAGCGACGTCAGTCTGCTGTCAGTGTCCCAAACAAAACGATAAAACGATGAAAAACATCCTCACGAACTTTGAAGACGACACGGCGACCGTTGAGTTTTTGTTTGGTGAAGCCTGGTTTTCACTAGTGGCGCAAGCACAAAGCGCAAGCATAAGAGCGCTTATTTCACTGTGAAAACGGGGATGACGCAAAGCATAAACACAAGCGCAAAAAAGCACGAGCACACATGATCAAAATGTTTCCTTTTCCTTGTGCTTGCGCTTATGCTTGCGTTCGCTTGCGTTGTGTGAAAACGAAACGCAACATAAACACAAGGAAATTTGTTGTGTCTGGCCAATTAAAGCACTCGTTAGAGATTCCTTGCGTCTGAGCATTTGAACAAAATGCCGGTTACCGAGGATGATTTTGATGCTTATGTCGACGTTCGTTTTCACAAGCATAAGGTACTTATGCTTGTGCTTGTGCTTGTGCTTGTGTCGCTAGTGAAAACCAGGCTTAAGGACGGTGCCTACTATTGTTATTGCCCATAAGTTCTGCGCATCTCGAGGTACTCGCATTTCCTATCGGCGCTGCTAATTTATGCAGGGATATTTTTGCGCGGTTCAAAACTATGCGGAGAAAGCAGAACTTAGCAAGTGCTCTTGGTATCCAAAAAGAAAATTGGGGGTAACCATTCATTTTTCCGAGATAATTAAGGTTCAATTTGGAAAAGAACGCCATGCATTGCTTTGTATTTTAAAGCTTTTTACAAATATTGTTGTTTAATTATCTTCGGAAAATGAGTGGTTACCTCCAATTTTCTTTTTGGATTTCAATAATACTTGTTAAGATTTGCTTTTCCGCATATTCAGTGAACCGCGCAATTAGTAGGCACCGTCCTTAACGTCATCAGGGACGACAAACAAAGGTAAACAAAGACTCGTTACCAAACCGAACCCAACCGTCACCTTGTCGTCTTCAAAGTTCGTGAGGATGTTTGTCATCGTTTTATCACAGGCAGGCAACCCTAGGGATGCGAGAGCGCGTGACGTGACGTTACATTGAGAGCCCGGTTGCAACGGCCGATTCAACTGACCGAGGAAAATGCTCCATAAAAACTTCAAGTCGCGACTTTTCTTTTCGAAAATTCATTTCATAGACAGCCAGATAAATAAAGTTCACTCATCTACTATTTTCCGCGTTTCCTGAGTGATTTGATGGGTTTTTGGGACGCTTCGATTTCCTCTTCAGGTCCCACGCGTCGTGACATACCATGTAAATAGACGAATGTCGGTCGTCTCGCCAACGAGTCGTTTCGCAGACGGTCAGTTCGCAAACGTGTTGGGTCGACTCGCAAACCTCCGGTAGTTAGTACGCAAATGGTAGTATCGAAAACGAAGACCTCAAAAACGAAGACCTCGAAAACGAAGACCCACTCGACAAAACGTACAAGTAAGGTTAATTCAAATGTTATTTTTGAAGAGTTAGTCCTAAGCAGATCTAAGGGGCCGATTACATAAGCCGGGCTGGCTCGTTTAGCCGAGATCCCGGCACGTCTTAGAAACACACCAAAAATCAAGTTTGGGAAAATCTCAGCCCGGTTAGCCGAAATCTCGACATTACGATGCCGGAGTATAGAACAAAACTAGGTTTGAACTGGACCAGATACAGATTTTAAAAAAGCCCTTGCACGAGTACTCTTATTCCGTGTCTAAATATTGTCACGTACACAGAAACGCTCAGTTACAACATCGACTGGGATAGAAAAAGTAAGAGTAGAGATATATCACAAAATTTTACTTTAATCCACGAATTTAAAAAGGAAAAGGAAAGGAAATTAGCATCTCCCACTGAAGTCCTTTAAATTTCTCGATTTCCGTTAAACATACAGCTGGTGACCCGCGAAAATACAACATACAAAGTTAACGTTTTGGAATTTCAACTAAAACCTTCAGTGAGCTATTGATCGTCGTTTTCAGAAGGCAAAAAATATCCAGTTTAACGGTATGGTTGATAATTATGGCGCGAAACACTTTTTCCACCATTCTCATGTCGGACTTCAATTCATGTCGTCAGCCTAGCGCTATTTCGTTGCTCCGTGCCTTTTTCGCAGAGTTTTGCATCCAGTCAGCATTTTATGCCCGGTCCCCATTTTATACTGACTGTTCTAAATTTAACCCAAGCCGGCCTGGCTCACCTCATGTAATACCGGGCTGAAAACCATCCCGGAAACCCCGACAAGCCCGGCTGACCGGGCTGGCATTTCTGTATACGTGACAATATTTTGACTCGGAATAAGAGTACTCATGCAATGGCCTTTTTTATAATCTGTATCTGGTCCACTACAAACCTAGTTTTGTTCTAATAGTATACTCCGTTTTTGGAAACTCAGTCCTTGTGTCATACCTACGTCCGCAGTCCGCGTTTCATACCTAGTCCTCGTTTTATACCCGGTCCGCACTCGACCATTTTTACTTACCAAATTTAGAGATATGTCGTGTGAAAAAAGGTAACAATTACAACAACAAGAAGTGGAGGGAAGTTTGTCTCCCTAAATTGTTATTAAAATTCACCACTGTGGAATTTAACGAAGCCTTAAGGTTTGCTATCTTATACATCTTGTATTTAAACATTTTATTTAAAAACGACTATTCCGTGGGCCATTTTGCTCTAAAGTGGAGTAATGTGGTTAGAAATCGCTGGCCCGGCTAACCGGGCTGTCCCGGTGAAGGCGATTACATGAAAAAATCGCAGCCCGGTTAGCCGGGATCCCGGCATCGTTATGCCGGGATTTCGGCTAATCGGGCTGAGATTTTTCCATGTAATTGCAAACTTGATTTTTGGTGTGTTTCTCAGACGTGCCGGGATCTCGGCTAAACGAGCCAGCCCGCCTAACAGGGCCAGCCCGGCTCATGTAATCGGCCCCTTAGATCTGCTTAGGACTAACTCTTCAAAAATAACATTTGAATTAACCTTACTTGTACGTTTTTTCGAGTGGGTCTTCGTTTTCGAGGTCTTCATTTTCGAGGTCTGAGCTCTCCGTCTTCGTCAGTCGGGGTCTTCGTTTTCGATACTACCGGATACGATTGGTCGAAAAAGGGAACCAGCCAATCACGACAAACGATAAAACTTGTGACTACAAAAAACAAAACAAAACAAAAAACTCCCCTGGAAATATAACACCGTTGCCGTTGGCATCCGCGTAATTATAAATGATATAATGTATATATTCCCTTTAATATTGGGTCAGTTGCTATGCTGACGACATAGAAGAAAGCATTCCTTCTTTCTTTAGGTTGTGAGAACCCTTGTTGCGATTCAGCTGCTGTTCCACGCCTATCTCGTAACGGACGCCTGCACCGAGATCCGACTTACGGCCGAAGACAATTCGGTCATCGTCGGCCGAACAATGGAGTACGGGTACGAGCTGTATTCAAAATTGGTGGTGGAGCCCAAAGGCCAAACGCACAGTGCAGCTGTGGCAGAGGGCTGTCCTCCAAATCAAACTCCTATGAGCTGGACAAACAAGTACGAAATCGCGTATCTTGACGCTTGGAACACCTTTTTGCCTGCTGATGCGATGAATACTGCTGGGCTGTCAGTGGGACCCCTGTTGTTCCCCAACTTTGCCCAATATGAGGTACCACGAAATAGAAGTTCATGATAAGCCCTTCCTTAATTTTCAAAAAGTTATTGATGTATCACGAGTGTAACTGATGTGAACCAATACTCTTGCCAGATAATCTTCTCATGTCGTGACCTGTTATGTTATATAGAATTTAAGTATTTGTAATCTTTTTAATTAGATTAGTTGGCGTTTGGGATCTCCAATCAGTATTGCGGAGTCTCAGCACTCTAGGCAGACATTAGTAGCACTTGGAATCCCCACTCGATGGAATTAATTCGTTATGAACCACTTAATCTTCTTCCCCACGGGTCCCTGAATTCTGCGATGGCTCGGGCGATCTTTCTCGACATTGTCGGGAGCTTCACAGCCTAAACTCAGCCCGCCCACGCGTTTATTCTTCAAAATCGGGAAAATCTGTTGCCCGACATATCAGAAAAATCTG
>NC_090884.1:53817274-53819774 GCF_036669925.1 Montipora capricornis
AACAACAACATTATTTCTGGTTTAAGATCTGGTAAAGCATGTGTTCCCTTTAGTATTCCTAAACCATTACTTAAGATATAAAGGCTGTTATCTCTATGCCTCTGGAAAGTTATATAATCAATCATTTTCTTTAGGTGTTATTCCTGATTCTTTTAAAATTGCTCGCGTCATTCCTGTTTACAGACTGGATCTCATTTGTTGTTAGCGAATTATAGACCAATATCTCTCTTGTCAGTTTTTAATCAGGTATTGGAGAGACTAAATTAAATGTATAATGGGTTAATTGAATATCTAGATAAGTACAGCATAATTTTTTCTAGGATCTTTTCGTTCCATCCTCATGGAGGTATCTTTTCTTCTGGCATAGTGGAACACAACAATGGGGTTGGCATAATTTTTCTCTTTGACAAAAGCGATCGAGCACGGCCTTTCTGACCTCGTTTTCATGGTAATTAGTCACCAGGTCCGCGCGCCGACCGCCATTATGAAAGTCGGGTATGCGCGAGACACAGCGGGCTCAAGTCAGAGTTAGCAAACATATCATGGGGGATCATGGGGCACGCGGTTTGAAGAGTGCCGTCCAAGGTTGGATCAAAATGAGTTTGATGGCAGAGGTCCCTTCTCCCGTACTCGTCAGCCCACCCAGCGAACGCGAACGCGAACGCGAAAAGAGATCTCTGGTAGAAGGGAATTTTGTTTTCTCCTTTTTCTTTATTCACTTGAAATCGTGTAAGAAATGAGTCGGACGTAGAAACCATGAATTAGGTGTTTAACGGCGCACCTTCAAAGAGATTATTCAGATTTCTACTTTTGCATTGTTCATATTGGACGTGTGGACAATGAAGTCAATAAGGGTTGTGTGCTTTGGTGTTTCTTCAGCCTTTAAGTCAGATCGAAATCTGTTTTGTTTTAAAGTGGATGCTACACATAGTCCTATTTGATCAATATTTTGAAACTGATTCAACAACTTTAAGGCTTGGGCAAACGGCTATTATATTCCCTTCCGTCCTAATTATTATTATTATTATTATTATTTTATATATTTATTTGTGTTTGAACTGAATGCAAGACTCCTTAGATGCAACTCAATGATGTGAATACAATTTTATGTTTATGTAAATTTGTCAATTTCTTAATTTATTACTATTAATTTAATTTTTATCTGTACTATCTATTTTGCCAGTTTACTTCTTTACATATACCGGTATGTATATATTTTTGTTTTCCTTTCATTTAATTCCTATGGTAGTGGCCATCTCGAAAGCATTTGCTACTATGGCCACTACTCACTTTTCCACTTTTTCTCACTCAAGTATAATTAGTCTGTTTACTTCTTTCTTTTAATTGTTATGACCATTATTTATTTTCTGAAATAGTGCATAATAATAATAAATCTTAAATCTTGAATCTTCAACATTTGCTTCAACATCCGTTCGATTTTGTTGAACAGCGATGTTGAAACCCTTTTTGAACCGTGTTGAAACACGTTTGATCAAAGGTGATGTTAAGGACGGTGCCTACTATTGTTATTGCACATACGTTCTGCGCATCTCGAGATACTCGGGTTTCCTATCGGTTATGCTTACTAATAGTGATATTTTTGCGCGGTTTAAAACTATCCGGAGAAAGTAGATCTTAGTAAGTACTCTTGGCAAACCAAAATGGAAATTGGTGGTAACCATGCATTTTTTAGAGATAATTAAGATTCAATTTGACAAAGAACGTCATACATTGCTTTGTATCTTAAACCTTTTTAGAAATATTATTCATCAGTTATCTTTGAAAAATGCGTGGTTACCCCCAATTTTTTTTTAAGATCTACACCGTCCTTAATGATGCGTTAAAACCGTTTTCCCATCCCAACAGCCAACATCGCTCAACATAATCGAAAGGATGTTAAAGCAAATGTTGAAGATGTTTGCCCGGGTCGTTACAATCGCACCTACATCCGATCCATACACGCGTTTTCAATGGGTTTCCGAACATGTGACAATCATTATATGGCCTCTCTCCTCGGTGCTTTTCATGCAGGACCTAATTGGGGCTTTGGCCACACTGCACACTGCTTGTCGTGAAATTTACAATCGATCAAGAAACAATTATCTACAGTGTATGCACCTAATAATCACAACTGGTTGGTTGGCCGCGCTAGGTCATTGGGTTGTACTGTTCAATGCAGCAACTGATCCGAATCTAATCCTCCGAGACTTGAGCTCGATTATCACGCAAACGCTTTCTCTTGTTTCGGTGAAAAAACAAGGTTACTGAACACGTGAGGGTAAGCACACTATTATAACCATCTGGACGTGTATCAAATAGCGATATAGGAACACATTTCACCGGCGACGGCTGAAGAACTTTACGTTAAAACTAACCAGGAGCCAAACCCAGGGCTGATACCTCGACACTTAACTACAAGAGACCACACAGGCTATCACTAACGCAGGTCTATTTCTCACTTAATTATTTAATGTGAACCTCGGTATTAAATATACAAACA
>NC_090884.1:53824774-53834774 GCF_036669925.1 Montipora capricornis
CAATGCTGCTGTCACTCCTTTATAGGGAAGCTCCACTTCAACAAAAAAAGTAACTTTATATCACAGGAAAAAACCGTTACAGTCAAGTCAGTTTAAAGTATTTTCAAAGAAAGTGTTTGTAACCGAAATAAATAAGTTTTAGAATCGCCTATTTTTGTTTTCAAATTTCACCGGCGCCGCCATCTTGAATAACTGTGACGTGTTACGGTTTAACTAATGTTATTAGACAAAAGCTCTTTGTGTCAGAACAATAGGGCAACCGTAACAAGTCACAATTATTCAAGATGGCTGCGCCCACGAAATTTGAAAGTGAAAATAAGGGATTTTAAAATTCACTTTTCTTGATATAAACACTGTTTTAAAAACAAATTTCGAACAAATTTGTTTGTAAACACAATTTCCTTCGGTTTAAACTTATTCTGTAGTAAGAGTGGAGGTTCCCTTTAAGTTCCTTGTTTAACGGTGGACACAACAGCAGCCTGACGATGAATTGAAAAGAGTTGTGATTGGCTGCTACAATACACCGTAAATGCTACCACCACATAAATTATTTACAGTGCTCCTTGTGTCGGGTCAGTACGAAGCTATTACAACGGCTCTCGGGATTGGCTCAGAAAACAAAGGACCAAAACAAACAACCAATCAACGATGGACCCTAACCCTGAAAACAATAGAGCAACAGCTGCGTCCAAAACGGATCCAATGAAATTAGAGGTTGTAAAGAGATGCGTCCTATCCTTGTCTCAACATTTTTTATTTCGTGGAAGTCAAATTTCAGGACCATAAAACATATATTTGAAATAAACTCCGTGCTGCATTAACTCCTTCATCTAACGGGCCGTACAAGTTGCGTTAAATTAACAAAATGGACAGTCTCAAAATCAACAGGAGAGCAAGTGAAAGCGATATCTTGAGATGAGTTACAACTGCGCTACATTCCAAGTTTGAAAGCATTTCTGCATTGCAAAGAATATTGTGTCGTCATCTCAGGAGAAGACCAATGCCTCTTACGTTTTTTTTTTCCAAGGGAAAAATGTACTCTGGATTTGAAACAGGAAAACCGATAAAACGTCACGTGCGTAAGCTTTAAAAACTGATAAAACACCTCTCGTTAGAATTCTTTATATAAAACATACTTACAAGGCATTTACTACTAGCACAAATCCCATAATACAACTCTTTTACCCCCCAAAAATCTGCAAGGGCATTGTTTTCGACTTCTCTTGGGACATTTTCATGTCCCAGGAGAAATTGCAAACAATGGTTATGCAAAAGTCTTGGGGGGTAATAGAGGTGTTTATGGGATTGTGCAAGATTGTGAATGGCTTGTTATGCTAATGTTCTCTTCTCACAATTTTAACCTTTGTTCGGACTCCAGAGGGACACGCTTTTTGTGAAATGTTTCTAAAGCCGTTCAATAAACTCGCAGGTCGTTTATTAAACTTAATTCAATTGCTGTAAGGGATTTATCTCAGACAAAAACAAAAAAAAGGTCGGGGCACTTAAAATATTTTCTAACTACCAACAGTAATTGTAACAGTAAAGAAAGGGAAAAGAGGTAATACCTCTGCATTCCATGGCTCGTCGCAGCTCCATTTCGAGTTTCTCTCCGACCTTGTCCAATGCCTCTTGTTGTTCTTCCAATGATCTAAGTTCTTGGCGGACGTATTCAGAGGTATCTTGGAATTCCTACGATATTATTATTATTATTATTATTATTATTATTATTATCATTATCATTATTATCATTATCATTATCATTATTATTATTATTATTATTATTATTATTATTATTATTATTATTTCGTAACTATTTCAAAATTCTCGAATCTGATTGGTTCTGTGCCCGCATATTTGTCGCCTAATATACTAGTTTCGAATAGGCCTTATTCACGATTTTTCAAATTGTCATGCAAATTAGCCATGCGTTATGCTGGGGGGCAAACATTGGGAAAAAAAGGCAAATTGCGAAAAAGCGGCTCGTCGAAATAATGAAATAACATTGCTTAAGTACATTTTAGAATTTAGAATCAAGTACCTTTTATAATAATTTTATGTCTTTGATTGCCTTTGACATTTTGACTTTCTACTTTCTACTACAAAACATCGAAGTAACTTCTGTAATCATTCTATTTTACTACTTAGGTGATAAACATTCAATGCACGTGAAACAAATCATCTGTGTGGCAAAGATGTTCTTTATAACCTCTCGAACTTGTGTTGTTTGCCCCCTCAGAAATGTGTAGCTAATTTGCATGATAATAGCAAATCCAACATGGCGGCCATTGTGAATAAGGTGCAGCATCAAAAGAACAGAATAGAGGTTCACGGAAATAATTAGCATTTTATTGGTACAAAACAAAGGAAGATGTCTTTTGTTGCTGCACAATTCGAAACTGGCCTATTGGCGCGCGAACACGTTGGTGTCCAATTTGAACAATTCCAAATTAGACACCTACGCCATTCGCGCGTTAGTCACATGCACTTGGATGGGGTCTTTCTTGCTGTTTTCCTACTGTTTGCAAAACATGTTGAACATTAAGGTATTCAAAGACTTTTTATCCTCGAATTTTCTTCCCGTTACGATTACCTGGTAATTGAACCTCGTGTCGTACATTTCAGGGAGAAATCGTACTCGTAATTTTAAAATCACTCGCACGATTACTCCCTGAATTGTACTCCACTCAGTCCAATTACTATTACTATTACTTATCACCAAAGTGGTTTGCATGATCGAATGACTTAAAATCAACGAGATGCTTCTGTGAAGCATACACTGGGTTGCCTGTGGTACGTGCTACAGAAAATCAGAAGGCACTGAATTGTGTGGTATTGAAATACAGCATTCCAGTCTCTGAAGAATAACAATTAAAAGAGAAGCGAGAAACATTGGCTTCTGGGCTGACATGTTGATAATTTTCAAGTTCCCTCACAACTTCGTTTTACCACAAGTGTGCCCTCTGAGCATCTGATGGCTTTCTAATACTAAAGTTCACTGAAGTTAAGCCCTGCCGGGCGGGGTTAGTGTTTGGATGGGAGACCAAAATAATGTTACCCCTCTTAAAACAGAAGCATCGGACCGAAAATACTATTAACTCTAACAAATGCGAACTCAGCAAGGTACAGATCTTGTTAGCTTGCTTTATGCAAAACAAATATTGATGAAAAAGCAAATAACTATTGATACACAGTTTTCAGAAAGAGCAGAAGGAAGTTTCCCGGACGGTCGATCGAGAATAAAATATTTACGACATCAAAACAACATTAATTTTGAACCGTGAATGTAGAATATAAAAAGTTACGATCAGTGACAAACATTTTGGGAGATTTTTGCTACGTTCAAGTAAATTGCAAAATCGAAAGTGACATGGCCGGAATTCAGCAGGCGCCGTGATTAAGTTACCGCCGTATGTTTACTCGCCAAACAGTGAAGCATCTGTGTCAAATGATGGCAAGATACCGGGTTTTTGTAAGTTTCTTTTTCTGTCAAGTGTTATAAAGTTTGACAATGAAATGAGCGAAGTCAAAACAAAGATCACAATCGCCCAACTCTTATTTATGCAAAGTCAAAATTTACTCTCCAAGACACGTACGACGTTATTTATCACCAGGTAATTCCATCATTTTGGAAATAGCAGCTACTTTATTATTCATCTGCGTCACAAGTTTTCACTGATTTTGGGGCTCATTTTGTTGAAACTCAAGCACGCTTCCAACAGGCCTGTGAACCCTTCCTGCTTACAGAGCAATACTAAAAAACTTCTCCCATATCACATTTCAACCTTAAGCTCGAAAATTCAATACACAACATGATATTATAATTCACAAAGGCAGAAAATACCACAGAATCCTTTTCCAGCGAAAATTTTATTGAAACAAACAACATATTTGCTCTTTGAGGCGAAAACGTCTTCCTATTTCATTGCGTGCGTGAAGACAAGAAACTCAATTGTGTCAAATTACCATGTACTTCAGGTAAATACTGCTCACTTTGATTTCGTCTCGACGGGCGATAGGTTGTTGTCGAGGTCCAGTACTCGTCGCTTTTGAGATTCATACCTAGTTTATCCAACTGACTTTCCATTATTGAGCTCCATAAGGGTATATTTTGTTTAAGGATCCACTAAAACGCCATTCGCGTTGCATGACTTTCGACGCCATTGCAGGCTAAGTTAATGATTCTACTGTGCCCACCAGAGAAATCTACGCAGTTCCACTACCCTCTCGATCCTAAGAAAATACGCCCAGAAGGCTCTATACACAAAGACACCACTTACCAGGGGAGTGACAGGCAAGACTTTTACCGACACGGAAAAAAAAAAAAAAACTAAAAAAAAGAAAACAAACAAACTAAACGAAGACCTCGACTGGGTTTGCCTTATAAGGCAACCCAGTAAAAATTCAAGCCCCGCCCAATTAGATAAAGAATTCTCACCCGAGTTTGAGTTTCTTCAGGATCCGATGATGTTTGATCTGAGTTCGGCTGAAAACAAGTTTTAAACATGTTAAATGAGTACCTAGGTTACATACGAAACTTTTAAACTAATGTAAACTTCTTTTCCCTGAAGTTACGACACTGAACATGCTTGGTCAGGCTGTTCTGAAGTTCCAAGACAAAAAGGAATGAAACAAGCTTCAAAATCAAGTGTCAAGTCTTCTTTGCTTCATTCACGCACGGCAGCGAGAATGTTTTCTGTTCTACCATACAATACATACATACTTAATTGACCACTCCTCATAGGGGCTTTTCACGGCCCATGAAATACAATCAACGAAACGAAAAAGCAGAACAACAACTGTTAGAGCGACTTTCGAATATATGACCTTGAAAAAGTGTTCGCAATTCCTTTCACGGACCAATGTTTGGCAAGATTTAAAGCAAAGCTTCTCCTTATTTCCGCCAAGAAAACTCCTAATATGGGTAGTAAACAGCTCGATTGCCCAATCACATTGCTGCATTTCAAATGACGTCAAAGCGAAACTTTCCAGAAAGTTCCACAGAGAGACAACGTTGTTTGCATCGGCGTTCGCTAAGCCAATGGAAATTCGCGCTCGTTTGTTTTTGTTCGATAAACCAATTAAATGTTTTGCATTTTTGTGTACGTTCTGTTCCTACGTTCATTTTTCATGGTCATATGAAAGTCGCTCTAAGAATCGCCAAATGAACGGAGGCAAACCAGTTGGCTGTTTACAAGTGCGGCCGAAAAAGATGAACCAGGGACTACCAGGAACAAATACGAGTGGTCAGAACGAGTCTTGAACCCGGGAACTCCGGATCGCAAGACAAGCGTAGGAGGCTGCCTCCCGTTCTCGGCCATCGTTACGAATGGCAATGATAAAAATGGATCCAAACTTGAACCCATTCAAGGTTCGTGTCATTTATCCCTTTGCGAAGAAATGGCCGCAAATTTCAGTTATTACAGAAGCCTAGCACCTTTCCTAAACATAAATTCAGATGTTCGCGAGTATTTTACGCACGAGTGGCCAAAAAATCCGA
Organism: Montipora capricornis; assembly: GCF_036669925.1. Classification (NCBI taxonomy): domain Eukaryota; kingdom Metazoa; phylum Cnidaria; class Anthozoa; order Scleractinia; family Acroporidae; genus Montipora; species Montipora capricornis. The sequence goes on from NC_090884.1 coordinate 53,830,272, forward strand.
CTATATATCATATCATATCATCATACTTCTTTATTTACCCTCGGATTTTTTAGAGTAGCTTGGTGTAGCTAAAAACACTTCAACATCCCCGACATTTGCCACTCCTCACTCCAACTCGTGCTTTTTTTAGTTTGTTTTTTGCTTTCACTCCTTCCTTGATTTTTCCTGAAGGGACATTTTTCCCGGTCGGGAAACTGATTTTCGTATGTTACAGAAGGTTCGGGAAATGGTTAGCAAGTCCCTGGCTTTACTGCACAAGCTGTAACTAACTACTTGCTCATACCTCAGACGTACCATCAACTCTGTTTTCAACGCAGGAATTGGTATCTGCAAGTGAAAGGAACGTCTTTGAGCCAAACATTAAATATATAATTTGCAGTCTTACTTGCAACCGCCAATTCTTCTAAACGAGAATTCAACAAACCAGCTAAATTTTAGCCGGGGATCCGGAAGACAGCCGGCCCCTTTACTTAACACCACCCCGAAGGATAGGAACCCAGAGGTACATATCGACTTATCGTTCAGTTTAGGTCAAAATTCCTTTTCCTCCCTGGAATTGGCGGCGGGTGAAGATGGCTAACTAAACAAAAACATCGGAGTAAAAAAATCTCAGTAACTTGCAATGAATCCATGCTATGTACAAAAATCCTAAAGTCACAAAACAATATGAAGTAAGAGAGCCTGATGCTGAAATAATGAAGATGCCTTCCAGAATTTGTGCTACTTTGTGTGAGACTTCACATAGTGTCGCTCTAATCTAACCCATACTAAATAACTTGTTTGTGGGCAAGGACTTTAACACTTGCAAAGAAGCTTGAATACATTATGCACTTTTATTGGACAACGTTTACCATTCTCTGCAACTTCTTGGCCATCACTTTGGGACTGATCGGCTGGCACTTCAAACACTTCGAAGTTTATCTTTCTACTCTCTATATACGCATGTAGGCCCGCATTGGGTGCATGAGTATTTGACCGCAGAGGTGCTGAAGGTGTCGTACTCTTCGAAAATCCATTCACCGTTGCATTTTTAGTCGATGATTTACTATCAAAAATATTTCTTTCTTTCGAACTGTCAGATTTTTGCGGATTAATTTTTCCATTTTGTTGCTCAATGTTTTCAGAGTCACTTGGCTTTTTACTCTTTTTGCCTTGGTTCAAAATCTGCCGAATTCTTTGCAATTCCTCGCTTTCTTGAAAACCCGGTTTATCTGGCGAAGTATTCCCATCTTTTTCTACTGACGGTCTTCGTTTCTTCGACTCATTCTCTTTGTCTTTGAGTTTCAAAGGACGATGCTGCAAATTCTTGTTTTTAACAGTTTTTTGCTCCGTGTTAGTATCTGATGTTTCCGCGTCAACGTCCTTTGTTTGTTTTTCGGTTATTAGCTGCTCCGAAGAAGATTCGGCCAACTTTTGGCCCATTTCTTTCCCAATGGCATTCTGGACCAACTTCTGCGCTTTCTCGTTGACCTTCTTCTTTCTTTGAAGTTCTTCCTGAAGACAAGGACATGTATAACAAAAGGTTAAGGCTCACCATCACTTTCCTTGGTTTATGACATTAGGGAGTCAAGTTAAGCAGCCCCTTTTGAAAACGTGAACAAGATGGACTAATGGCGAAATTCTTATGATTGCACTAAATTCTTTTTCTCAACTGACGCTTTTTGTCGGCGTTGGCGTTGTCCGCGCTTAAACTCCCAATTGTCCTACTCAAAACGTGAGGATTTCCCTTTTCTCTGAATTCCTGTAACTACCCTGGGGGAATTTATCAAACCTTTTAGACCAAAATAACGAGAACGAGATGGGAGAACTGCGAAGATGAAAGACTTGCAATACCTCGTTTTCGTGGAAGTTTCCGTTCTCGTTGGGAAAACTCCCCAATATTGAAGGCACGAGTCCGATCCAATTTTCCTCCCATAAAACTTTGTTACTTTCCTAGCGGGTATTCACATTTCGTGCCAAAACCAAAAGGACACAAAGGTAGTGCAGTTGTCAATTAAGCGTCGTCAATACTTGGCCTCTTCTGTGATTGACCTTGATTCGAATGACAAAGTAGTAGTGATAGTTGTACAAAACCTAAGTTTGAATTCCGCATTCTTTTTGGAAGTAAGTCTTTCAACAGGTAAGCAGCCACAGTTCACTTCTTTTTGTCGCTATTCTACCAACTCACCCTTCGTAGCCGCAGACTTTCTTTCTTTTTCAATGCCTCTTGGTTATCACTCTAAAACAACCGAAACAAGAAAGAAATCAGATAATTTGCCCTGGTACAGAAAGGCTTTGATTCGTTTTTAATACTACAAGTGTTTCAGAAAATAAAGAAATTGTTTTCTTGTGGTTTAGCAATCGGAAGAGGTGAGCAGTTTAGGCTCTCACGCTGAATGTAGAGGACTGGGCTGGTAGGAGGCAAGTATCAGTTTTCGTGCTTACCCAGGGAACAGCTTTTTAACAACAAAAACGAAACCATTATTTTGTTGACCGAATGTCATCTATTTCGATTTTTGTATGAACTAGGATTGACCCCTTAAAGGGAAAGTATGGCCTAGAAGAAGTTTCTCTGAATCGAAAGTTCTTTACCTGTATTGTCATACTCGACCACTCATTTGGGTTTAATGTGTTTAAAGAGCCAACAATAACACTTCAAAAATGGGCTATTTTAAATTGAAAACCGCCATCCTGCAAACGAGGCTATGACGTAGCAATAGTCAAGGATTTCTTCGGACTAGATGTACTTGATTTAAACGAGGAAAACACAGGCAAGGAGAGCGATACTTTGTAGACTTGCATCTTAATCCAGAGGGTAAATTGTATTAATATTGACTCCACCATCGGAACAGATTTTCCTCGTGGTCGTTAAACAGGGTTTTATCTGTGAGTTATATGCAGGAGTTTTACGAAGCGAAAGAGAGCTTGCAGTGCTATCCCGCGCTCATTGCTGTGAAATAAACGCCGGGAATCAAGTTTAATCTGTCTACCGTGGTTTTCTACGAGATCCCTGTTACAACTTTAAAACAAACGATAGATTTATATATTTCCATCGAATGGTAAGAGTAAATCGTTTCAGTAGTGTCTATAAAGCTAACAAAATTTAACTACATTTCAAGTTCTTCATTTTATTGCCTGGAAAAGCGTATATACCGTGAAAGTCATCAATATATTACTTGATTCAGTTTTCTCGCTCCAATATAATGATATTTTGGACTGGTTGACTGAGATTTCAGTATGAAGCGAATGTTACCAAGACCAATATTCATATACCTGAAGATCCCGCTTGAAGTCCACCTTAGCAAAATGACAGACCCGAACAGACAATATAGCAGTCAGGTTTTCAGGTTTGAGGAATCCATTCATATTTTATTTTCGCAGGCCAACTTATTTAATAATGAAGGGGTAGTTTCTAAAGAAACTGTGGTGCTGCGTCGGTGGGGAAGTAGTATACAAAAATTTGGTTTATCAACGGAGTTGATAATGTAAATTGACCACCGAACAGAGATTCTAAAAGCTGACGTTTCGAGCGTTAGCCCTTCGTCAGAGCGAATCCAATCCTTCGCTCTGACGAAGGGCTAACGCTCGAAACGTCAGCTTTTAGAATCTCTGTTCGGTGGTCAATTTACATTATCAACTCCGTTGATAAACCAAATTTTTGTATACAACTTATTTAATAGACATGTGTCTAGTTTCATCCCCCTCGAAAGCGTAAAACACCAACAGCGGTAATTGTTGCCGTAAAAAAGCCTTGCTATGTGTATTGAGAAACATCTGAAAGTTTCGTCGGCGAAACAAATACATTGGCTGAAGCATAAAAGACGGCTGTCGCAGAAGAAAGAAAGTGAAAAAGAAAAGAAGGTACTCTTGTCGAATATTTCAGGTTTTTGTCTTGTTTACATTTGCTCTGGCTGATTTTTGCGGCCTAGTTTGATTGACCAGAGAATCTACAAGTTAGTATTAAGTGACTCGAGTTTCTGTCGCACTTATGGCCTACTAGCTATTGAACCACAAGACCGTTTACCGTAGTTCATCTTAAATTTGAATTTCTTGGAGCAGAAAGGTCACGCAACACTGAGGAAGTGATCGGGGAACGAAGAACTTGGTAAGGTCGGACACGTTTGTTGACTATTGCTATGTCATAACACGTCATATCCAAGATGGCGCTCTTCAAGTCACGGAAGAGGCAACTTCAAAGTGCTCTTGTCACATTTTTACAGGGATCTGGACAAAACGGCAATTATTTTCGAATTCAAAAAAAGGTTTTAGTAATTTAGAGAAACTTTTTCTAGATCGTACTTTCCCTTAATTTTCCATCTCCGTTCACTTTATTGATGGTTACTTCTCAACATAGTGCTCTTACTGCCTGTACAAGAAAAATGGCATTCCGAGTTAGAAAGAAATGGGGAAAATGCCCGCGCAGAGAACTCTTAGAAACCTGTTTTGTTGTCATTGTCGTTGGTGTTGACCTCGCTAAAGCCCCCAACGGCCACCGGAAGTCAGTAGCATTTAAGTGTAATTTAC
>NC_090884.1:53842274-53864774 GCF_036669925.1 Montipora capricornis
AAATGAGATATTGAGAAAGAAACAAAGATGCCATAATAAAAGTACATGTAATAAATTATAATCATGTATACATATATACAATAATTATAGTTGGGGAAACTGTACAGAACTCAAATCAACTCATCAAATCTTAGGTTGTTTCTTGATGGGAAAATCTTTTAGGAAAACCTCTGGATGATACCTCTTAAGAGCATCTTGTTTTCTTTGTGCTTCACTCACAATAGCCTTGACATTTTCTCCCAATGCAGACTTTGACCTTATTCTGTGTGTTTTCTTGTCTTTACCACCAAGGGGAGATGCGGAAAGTGAACTGGTAACTTTAGAGTCAGTTTGCTCCTTTAATTTTGCAGCTGTGACAAAACAAAGACGATTGTCCTAATTTTCCCTTACTGTATATGCAGATAAAAAGACAATTTCTCAAGCATGACTGTATTGAATACAGAATTAACTGCTTAATGAATTGTCAATAGTTTTAATCTACTTGTCTTTAAATGCAGCTTTAATAATTATAGTTTCAAAACCCTTCTCAAAAAAATCAACTGCTACATGAACAATATGTTGAACTTCTCATTCTAGTTAGACAGCTACTTCAACATCCTGGCTACCAATTTCTCCCTTATGTAGGTTATCCCAGAACATAAAAAGCTGCATAAAATAATGCACAACGTGTATTTGTAACAAACTTTTTCCTATGTAAAAAGCTGCATGAAATAATGCACAACGTGTATTTCAGTTTCCCGTTGTTTAACTGAACATGGAATACAAATAAAATTTAATGTAATGGCCATGAATACATGTAAATGCATTTCACATGTGCACATATGTAGATGCATACACCAAAATGGTGCATGCATTTTTTGTGTTGGATGCTTATCTCCGAGCTACACTGTAATTGCCCAAGGTTCTAGACAAAATTAATTGCAAAAAAAAATGGTGTCAAATATAGCACAATGGGACAAATTGGTTTGAACAGCAATGAATGCAAACTTATAAAGTTAACCATTCAAGATCCAACGTTTTTACACTCTTGACTCATGGCATCTGACAGGATGCAGCGATGTGGATCCGCGTGATCCTCTACATAATTACCATATTTTCCGCATAAAACAGAAGAAATGCCTGATGTTAGTGGTAAAGCAGCTGCTTATCATCCTCAAAAACATAAAAGCCAGAGATTGACTATTTGAAACCCTTAAATGTATTTGAAAGGTTGTAAGCAGTTTCCAGCATTTTTCGCAAATGAGCCTGAACACTTGTTAAACCGTGTTATAAACATACCCTTGGATTGAAATTAAAAACAAAACATTATCTGCTCACAATTTTGCAACAAGAGGTGAAACTTTACTTGCAAGTTACAGTTGCAAATTAAATTGTATTATTTGTAATCGTAGGGAAAAGAGGAGCCCGTACTACATGTGTAACAAAAACCACTGGAAATGGTGAATGATCGAGGGAATGGATTGCAGTCCAACCACATTACAATTTTGCTCCATACATGTATCTCCAAATTGAAACAAAATTCATGACAACAAACAACAATTTTTTATAGAGCGCTTTGTTTACTTTAGCAAAAGTTGCGGCAAAATGCCAACTACTAACCCTTTTAGTTCAACGGTGAAAGCTGGTCGCAAATTGGTGACTCCTCCAGGTATTTTAATTGCAAAGAGGAAAAAATTCAGGTGCAAATGCGACTGTACATGTCTTGGACGCAATTTTGAGTCCTGATTTACCATAAGCATGGAAATACATTTGATGGGCCTAATTATTAGTTTTATAAATTGTTTAAATTTCTGCATAATTATAACTCATGTTTACGCATAATATGGCCAAAAATTGCTGCATAATCTTATCAGAAACCCAGTCTTATCTATTGTCTTCTGAAGGGAGACCATAAGCAATACAATATGATCATGAACCAGCATCAAACAATATCTGATTGCCCATGTGGTAGCATTGTGAACGTATTTTAAGTTAAGCCATGTAGTACTTTTGCCCAAAATTGATATTGAAGTTTCCATTCTGTGAAAGCTCCATAATATATATAATTTTGTGTACCTGGAGAGAATTTTACGTTGCCAGATGACAAGTTTCTTTTGTGCCGTAACCTTGGTGATGGTGCCACTTCCATATCATCATCATCATCCAAATTGAAATCTGCTGTATCATTCAAACTCATCATGCTACCAATACTGATCATGTCATCATCACTGTAGCAAAAAATGATCATATTAAGTACTTGTGCAGAAAATGCTTTTCTTAAAACAATTATCATCCTATAATTAAATGTACTTTTATCCCCATGGTAGATGATAATTATTATTAGTGATCCAAAGGTTTGACTCCTAACAAGAGAACCCAGTAATATTTTTAGAATACTTCAGTTAGTCTACATGCAATTTCTTACAGCAAGTCCCGTCAATTTTTTTTTCCAGGAAAGAAATTAAGACCCTGTTTCACTTATTAATTTGTATTCTAGAATAGGATTATAATCTAATGCCTCTGAAGTAAACACTGATATTACAATGATTAACAGACATTAAAAATGAAATAGTTGATCCAATATGAACTTCAGAGTCTGCAAGTTAGTTAAATGCGGAATCAGCACGCAAATGGTTAATAATATCAATATAATAATAATTATTCATTCAAAACATTTCCCCATTTCTGATTGGTTAAAACCACACACATAATTCACCATAACCAGCTGCTGTTCACCAAATTTGGAAAGAAACTTCGTCATATTGAATCAATGACGTCACAAAGGCAGCCCGCTGCAGATTATTGAACCAGTGACGTCAAAAGTGCAGACCGCTGCAAATTATTGAACCGTTGACCAAAAAAAGCTGGGGACGAGATTGTGTTATTTTTGTTGAGCAGCAAAATGGCTGCGAGTAGGTTTAGACAATATTTTGAATGAAAAATAAAGCAATTATTGAATTCGGCTTTCGTAGAATATGAAGAATTCTGCAGATCTCGGAGGATGTTATCCACCCTCCTCGACCTGCAGCATTCTTCATATCCTACTCAGCCTCGTTCAATAATAATATTGCTAATTATTGTATTGATATAATGAATATATTGACAATGATTTATAATAATAATTATTAATAATTATTGATCATAATAATGGCATGCTATTTATCAAGGGGTTTCCTGGGCTAAAGTAGGAAATGTACATGTACACTGTAGGCTACTAATAGAAAGTTGGTAAGACGGACAAAATACTGCCAAATCTCATCAAGGAAGGGGCATTACGGCAAAGGTGGGTTTGAAGTCTGGTGAGCTAAACACCACAATGGTGTAACTGATAAGAAAAAAATTTTGGGAAAAAAAGGCAAAAATGTTGTTACAGATCTTGATTTCCTGTTGGCATCTAATCTAATAGGTTATCCAGAATGCCGTAGCAAAGCAGATAATGTACGAAGTCTGAATTCACTTGTTTACATGTATTTTAATACTTACGTTGCCATGCCCTCTTTGATCAGCACACATGACAAATTTAAGTCAAGTGAAGCCGAAACCAGTTTTTTACTAGCCACCTTCAAGGTGAGTGTGATATCGAATGTTCGACTCTCTGTGCTGACGTAATCTGCCATATTGATTACCCCAGTGGCAATGGGCTTTCTTCGTCCAGTCTGGGATTCCTACAAACGATGAATCATTCATTTCCATCATCATGGATATTCAAGATGTCAATTTATTTTACTTTAATTCGATCAGTTTTATTCCACAAAAACATTAAAGGACTAACGATTGGCCAAGTGTTTAGGGTACTGCACTTGAGATCTGGTGGTCAGAGTACAATTCTCACTCTGATTACTCATTAGAGTTGTTCTGAGTACTAGTAGTTATTTTTTCTATCTACATTCATGTATTACTTACATCTTCAATAACAAACGTCCACTCCTTGTCTTCAAACTCACTGTCTGGTTTTGAGTCCTAACCAAGATTTAACGGAAATAAAAATTCACCATACTTCACAACTTCTGATACAGCCAGACAACCTGGGCCCTCAGTTAAGGCTGAGCTTATCCAGCACAATATTGAATAATGGTTATATAGTACACAATAATAATTACACTTGGCAGTCATGACTGTAACTCACTTCAGTGTTGAGAAGTCTTAAAAAGAGTCCTGGTATGACATTAGGCTTCATGAAGCCATGAAGATGGCAAGACTGATGCTGCTGCCATGCACAAAAAATTTCACTTCATTAATTTAATGTTTATCTCAGTGTATCACAGCACAGGCCTGATGGGTCTTTAATTTCTAGGCTCATAACAGAGACTTAAGTTACCTTTTCAGTGTATCACCATACATTGTACACCATATACCTTATAGAGGGTGACCGTAATGTCAACAGGTTCTGGTTCCGGCCAAACAATGATACCCCTGAATGGATTGCTGATATTGGGCTGCCACGACATTGCCTAAGAAAAACAGTACCTAATGATTCTATAAATGAGTTTCGGAAAACACAGCAATTATTAAGAACACAGACAAAATTAATTGCAAGAAAAACTGAGTTTACATAATGCCAATTAAAGAACTATGGGTCACAAATATTGATAGCAAAATTGAGCTCCAAGCACGCTTTGCTGGCCCACCATTCAACCATTATGGAAACTGTTGTGCTAGCATAACAATGGCCACACAATATTCAACTAAATGAATGATGCGAAACAGTCACCCACCCACCCACTCATCACCTCCCCAGGCAAAAGGGCTCATTGCTTGTGTCCAAGCACAACAATGAGGCCAATTACTATCAATGCTGTTGCAACTCTAATTAAACATCCCACCAAATATTGACCACAACTGTACCTTGATAGCTTTCCTTCTCTTCCGTCGCATCCACACCACAACTAGTTTGTTTGGTAACCTGTAGATAACAAGAAATTAATTACACAAATGAGGTTCACAGAGCTTCAACACATAAACTATGTTGTCTGGAAGATATTTCTTTCAGCAAGAGACTGGTTTAAGGCACCAAAGCCAACAGTCAGGGCATGAAATTGCCACCAATACAGTCACACTTGCAACTAACTTTTTTCCCTTTGTGACTAAAATATCTGGAGAAGTCGCAAATTTGTGATTTGCTTTCACCTCCGCTCTTTTAAAACAAAAGGGTTAGCAGTTGCTAAAGAAATGATAAAAATATTTGTTTCTTGACGTGAATTTTCTTTCAATCTGAAGATAGTGTAATTGTAGCATAATTTCGCTGAGATGTTACGTGCACAATGCAACTCTATTCCTTCTATATCATTCAACTTTTCAGCGGTTTCCTTAACACAAGTATTGTGAGCTCATATTTTGTTTTGCAACACCACTGACAACATGACACAGCGGCTAAAATTTGCAAAATTGAGACTAAATTTTCGTATATTGTCGCAAAATTGCGACTGGATTTTTTTTTTGGTAATTTCAAGCACTGAGCAGTAATTTAACTGGAATTGATTTTGGCAGTCAATGGCGTTTGTGGACTTAAAAATAAGATAACATCATTACCCAAACAAGAGATCTTAATGTGTATGTTTGGCTTGAATGACAGCAAAAAATTGTTGTTATTTTTAGCAGTGATACACACTGGATAATTTGGAAGGTTGCTGTCATTAGTCTTTAAAACAAAGCCACTAGCTTGACAGATGTTTGCTTGAATGAAAGAGACTGCCTCATGCATATAACACACTAAACAGAATTTCAAAATGGATGAAAATTAATTTGCCTCAAAACATAGCATATTCTTATTTTTGGCAAAACCGATTCTCATCCAAAGAGTAGACTACTAGGATTGTGAAGAATGCTTCCATTGATCTACAAAGAAAGAACCCCATTTTCACACAGGGGTTTTAGTAAGAACTGACAGCTGGTAAAACTTGTCTGCTTTTCGACTTGAATTTGCAGCCTCCTTTGATTGACAAATTACCCTATATTTTACAAATAACAAGAGAAATGTGTGCCACAGAGCATGAACCTTGGATTAACCAAGCTTTGTTCGTAAAAAAGCCAAATAATCTTGCTCCTAAATGCAAGAAATCATTTCTAAGGGAAACAAAATTCAGACCCCTCTAGGAGCAAACGCATATTGGCACTTGTGGTCCCTTCTGCAACTGTTTAAATTTTGCCACATATATATTTGCATTCGTATTAAAAACCCTGCGACTAATGTTTGTTTGGCCTTTAGGGACCAATTCACATCTATAAGCCAAAACAAAAATATTAATGTCTAGATGCAAGAGGCTACTGTACATTTGTAAACTTTGAAAAAGAAAGAAAAACATCTGGCAACAGATTGGTGAGATTAATTTTAAAAGAGTTTTCTAAAAGTAAACAATTTTAAAATATTTCATTCATGGAAGGTCTAGGCCATAAACACAAGCATTTCAATCTCTTTACAGCAATTTGAACTAGTTGCTCCCAAAATTCGAACCAAAAACTCATTGGGCAATAAGGTGAAGCTGTCATGGTTCAATTTTTTTCTTGATTAAAATAATAATTTATTGTTCAAACCAGTACAATTTTGATTTGTCTTTGTGTAAAGGCAAAGGAAAAATCTCTTATGGAACTAGTTTTTTTAAAAGTTTAGTCCAAGGAACCACAACATAGCAGCAAGGAACAATGCAAATAGGCCATTTTCAAAATATCAATATTCAGCTTGATTAGTGAGGTAGAGAGGATAATTATATAGAAACAATAGAAATAGGTTGCAATGGATGTGAACTTTAGATATTAGCATATCATCCACTTTCCTTTGTCTTTGTCCTCTAAACCTCTCTTTCAAGCTGAATTTTAACCTGTTGACTCCCAGGGCTTCCCCATTGATGAGTAAAACCGTCTGGCGTTAGACAGAGTAAAATAGGCCTTATCATGGTTTTCGACACCACCTTGACGGGTAGGCAAAGCGGTCAGAAATTACAGTGTTTATATGGAAATCCGATAGCAAATAACTTCTTCCAAAATTGAATTTTTCACAATTTCTGAATCGCAACGTTAAAATACTAGGTACATAGAAGATTGTATTCACCAAGTTTGAAGTATGTAGCTTGGCTAGAAGATGCTCAGTTAATTTTTTTGAATTTTTCATACATTTGTCTGTAAATTTGGCTGGGTAGACAAACGTCTAGATGCAGTTCGCGGGGGGGGAAAAATTTTAAGACTAATGTAAGGAAAATAAAAAAAAATAGCTCAGCCACTTATAGGAAAGCTACATCCTTCAAACTTGGTGAATACAATCTTCTACCTAGTATTTTAATGTTTTTATTCACAAATTGTGTAAAATTCAATTTTGGAAGAAGTTATTTGCTATCGGATTCCCATACAAACACTGTAATTTCTGACCGCTTTGCCTGCCCATCAAGATGGCGTGGAAAACCGTGATAAGGCCTATACTACATGTAAGTCTGACCAGTTTAGGCCGGTTTGGGTGTGAAAGGGTTAATATACCGAAAGTGGTCTGTTGCATTGCTACCCAGGAGCCTTTGTCCAAGAGAAACCAATAAGGCAAACGGCAAATAACAGAACGGAAGCTGCTAAAATACAAAAAAAACCGGCTAGCTTTAGAGAGCTTCTACACTACCAAAATTGTTACAGTTTATCAAATTCCCTTGTAACAACACATGATTATATAGTCTAACTTAAATACTGTTATTTAAAAACAAGAAAACAATGTATCTAAAAAAAGAAAAAAATTATAAGGACCTGGAAAGGTACCAAATTTTATAAGTCAGGGCCCCATGGAAATGCCAATGCACAGCTGTGCAAACTTCCTGCACTAAATCCCAAACTTTTACAACAGATATCACTTACATTCTGTTTTTAGAAGGCTGAAGGTTAAGGGCTAGCTTTAAGAAATACTTTTATTTTCTATTGTTCTACCACTCATGAATTTTGCAAGGTCACCAGACAAATAAACATGAAACTGATTTGAACAATTTTCAAGCCTTGAAAAAAAAACCAACAAATTTGCAATACTCCCTTGTTTTGGAAAACACCTAACTTTGAAAAGCTGTGAACCTAAACAAACCAGTCACTTCAATCATCAATAAAAAAAGGTCACACATGTTGAAGAAATGACAGACTTGAAATTCCATAACTAGACATGGATGTAAGTCTCGTGTTTTTAATGCCCCATCAGTGCTTAGCTGACTAATTATTCTTGAAAATGAGAGACTCTTATCACGCTTGAACGTCCAGTAAACGGAATTCGACGTTTATAGCTATTTTAAAAGCGCTATGTCATTGTTGAGCTCCAATGTTTCTTTCAGTTTCACAAAAAAGTTCACAAACAAATAAAAGTCAACCTTGAAAGCGTAAGTGAAACTGAGAGAAGCAAAAAAAAAAACCCCTCTGCAGTAAATTTCTAATTGATCAGGCGTTGAAATTTTTAAAGCGACATTTTACAAGATATTCAACGCAATAATTTTGATAGAAGCTAGACTGGCCAAAATAACTCAGACGATGACGGCGTGATCTTTGTTCAAAAGATTAAAGTCTGAGTAGGCCGACTTAACGGCGTTCACAACAAAATGCTATCATGCCCGGATACATTTTGATACGCCTGATCTGGAAATAGCTAGAATTTTAGTGAAGGTCCGAAAATTGGAAAATATCTGCTTGGGTGAGTAATAAAATTCTCACGGTATCAAAAACAACATAGGTCAGAATACATACAGTCATAAAGGACGCACTGTGAAATGACTAGACGGCCGTACACAATTAATTAACATGTACAGGATTCTTCACGCTTACCATTTTCCACCTCGCACACACTCAACAGAGAGCGACTGATAAAATGCAGTGAATTGAAATTTGGATGCTTTCTTCCCTACACGTTGTAGCCTTTTCCAAACGGTAGTCATTTCCCATTTACTCACAGAGTAAAATTCACTATCGCTTACGAATCTCCGGAGTTCAGTACACTTCAGTCCACCATTGCTAGAAATGTGTACGAGCTGTGCGACCACGTAATTTTCTAGGACTACTCGGATTTCTCGGATCATCACCGAACCGTTTTCGGTAAATCCGAAATACCCCGACTTCTCCTACCCACAATGCTCACCAAAATTTATCACACGGGATCCGCCATTTTCCTAGATTTTGGTGTTGTGTTTTTCTGTTACTTTCCAGGTAAGTGCTGTGAAAGAGCTATTTGGTTACCTCCAGCTATATGATTGCAATTCTTTTCTCAATGCTTGTGTTCTCATTTGTTCTGTAGAGTAATCGTTCGGTCTGGAGTTATTCATGAATAATAATTCTGCGGACCTCATATTTCACGTGTTGCTTAAAATCCAACAAAATATAGATCTCTTTTAGGAAGTTCACGAACAATTTGTTTACAGCGACGTCTAAACTCTAGTAAAGTATATTTGGTTATTATTTTTATTTCTCACGAAATCGCTATCAGGAAATTTGTGAGTTAAAGCTTAAAAAAAGATCAGTGTAATGTACATTTGTCAATTATCGAGCTAAATAAAATTAAAAGGAAGTACTTTTCTTTAATTTACATTTTACTAACTTTTTTACTGCTCCTTTTGTTTTGTAGTGTTTTTAAAATGGCGGCAACGGGACCTTACAACTACTCTTACATATTCAAGTACATCATAATAGGTAAGCTAAGATATAAACTTGGCTTTCGCATTTCTTGGTTTGTTGCTTTCTTAATATTGCAGTAAATAACAATTTTAGGCATAAATTATTTATTCTGCGGTTTGTTATGCCAACAGTGGTGAAATTTAAGTGGCATAATTTTATATTTGCATCTGCCATTATTACTGGGCCTCAGATTAGTTAATGTTACTTTGTCTTTTCTCCGTTTTCAAAATGTCCATCAACTGCTCTCTTTGCAGATGATAAATACAACAGAAATATTAAATCTGACTAGGTTACGTACTGTAATCCAGTTAGTGACAATTGCATTAAATCATCATCAAGGCTTGACACTAATGGTAGCCAACTAGCCACTGGCTAGTGAAATTTCAGTTTTGGCTAGTAGATGTTGAGCTTCCACTGGTCATTGGGGCCAGTAAACATTGTGAAGCAGTGGAGTTCTGAATGAAAACAAAAATGAAAATTATTTCTTATGGATAAAACAAAAGGAAAAAATAGAAACCTTAGAAAATGATAAGTTGAAGAAAAAAATAAAGAGGAAACCAATGCGGATTACAGTTTCCCCATGCCACATTACGAACGATTAATCGCATGTGAAATAATGCGGAGCTTCTCGGCTGCTGTTTCCATAATTATGCGTGTAACTCCGTCGCAAACAATCGCAAGCACCTTCCGAGAGCTTGATCACAAACAGTTTTGCCGATATTCGCCAATGATCGCAAACAAAACGCAAGAGAGAAGATTTTCTATTGTTACATCTTGTTGGCGACGAGTGACAATGGTAAAGCGGGGAACACAATCGTCAACTGTTTCTGATTGTTTGCGATCAATCGATGATATTTTTGTGTACGTGATAGGTTTTGACGAATTAGAGGCAAGCATTAGTAATGAAAATGGCGTACGATTCAGGCAATGGGGATACTCCTCAAAACAGTGAGAATTTAATGAATATCATAAGGGAATACCCAGCCAAATATACTTGTTAAGTTCTTGATCGCAAAGAGCCAGTTCCTACAGTATAATTAAATTTTGATAGTGACTATGCTGCAGCTGCAGCTGCAGCTGTATATGGAAATAGGTCACATACTTGTTTAGAAATTGAATCCAAATGTAACTTATTTCAAATTAAAAAATAGAAAGAGATAACAAGGAGTGACTTATCTCGTTTACTAGGAATGGTGAATCTCGCATAAAAAAGAGAAAACTTGTTCCAAAAACCATTCAAGCATAAAATGCACTGATTGCTGTTTGAAACAATTAAAAAGAAAATCTTAAATGAGGGCAAGTCTGTCCTTTTGAATAGCTCTAATCAAAGGAACAGCCTTTCCACAGACCTCCAAACGAGCAGTTTAGTTTTTTGTGCACGGTTTACGTTTTAATTAACTTTATTCTGGATTTTCCATACTCCAGTGCATTTGTGAGTTGCAAAGTTCTGTGAGAATTAGCCTCAAGGCCACGAAAACTTTGCCTCGGTAGGAAAATATGGGAGGCCGTACATTCCGGCATATTTGCGCCACTGTTGTGAGGATGGATATGAAAATATGAGAATATTTACTAAAAGTGTGAGTTGTATTTGCAAATGTGGAATTTTTTTCGTGATAATTTTACAAATGAATGAAACTGCGCATGATGAAACTGGCTAGTTCAAATTTAGATTTGGCTAGTGAAATCAGACCTGATACTAGCGACTAGGCTAGTAAGCTAAAAAGTTAGTCTCAAGCCCTGATCATCAAATCTATTTATCCTTGGATTTTAGAGTAGCTTAGTGTAACTATCTCTGAGCAATTATCCTCCCAACCATGATATACTACAGACGACAGACTCGTCACAGCACCTGGAACTCCATGCCATACTCTTTGCAAGTAGTGTATGTGTTCTTTTACATCCCAAGGCTTCTGCCTAATGGTCGGTCAGTCGCCTGGGGCACCTTCTTTGCGAGCGGGGTGACTAAATTTCTGAACGAGTAGCCCGAATATTAATGCACGCCTAACTTATCACAAGGTGATTCATCCTCACTTTCTTGTAAATTGGATCCCAGCTGGAGATAAAGCTATGAAAAAAGCGATGTGGTTGGAGAGAATGTACAGTAGTTAAGCAAATTCAACAAATAAACGACTCTTCAACTTGTAAACTTGTAGCGTGCAGAGACCGGGTTGCAATGAGATTCCCAAATATGGAAATGCTGCCTCCACATGTTCAATTTGTGCACTCAAAGACAGTTAAATTTGTGCGTGTGAATTTGCGGAAAGTTATGCGACAAAGGAAACATGTTCTCCCCATCAGCTCTGAAGAGACTTACTAGTAAAACGGGGTAATATGATTGTAATGTGATTTCTTAACTTCAAATTAAATACTGAAGAAAGAAAATATTATTTGTTTTGGTGATGTCTGCACTACTTTAATGTGCTGCACATGTGAATCTCCCTTTTCCCGTGTAAATTGCTAAACCAAAAGACAGTAAATTATTTTGTGAAGTATGCTTTTACTTGTACTTTTATTATTCCGACGTGGAATGTTGATTGGTGACGGAAAGGATCAAGAATTGTGACTACTATCGCCCTTGATCTTGAAGATAAACAGAGTTTAATTGAATTGGAAAAATGTGATTGCTTTATTCACTTCGTTTATAAATACGACGTTTATTGTCATAAGGTACACATCAGTTTTTTGGTAAGTCATGGGTGGCACATTGAAAATATGACTCTGGCTACTAACTTTTAATGTTGGGAGCCCGAAGGGCTTCCGGAAAATTTTCTTAGGCAGCAGCCTTGCATCCCACAGGTTTCTGAACATTCAAAGATTGTGAGATGGGGCCTACGGTTTATCGCCCTTATCCAAGAATACAATGTACTAGGGAGTCTAACCATTTGCAGATGTCATTACAAAGGGGGCACTTTCTCCTTAGTTAATCAAAGACCCTAGATGTTAGCCTGGCTGGTGTTTTGATCCCATGACCTCCCCACTGAGATTTCCGATGCTCAATCAACTGAGCCAACCGGTCGGCGGTCCACAGATTCAAAGATTTCCAATTCATAAATACATTTTAGGAGAGTTCTGTATCTGGGTGTTTAGTTTACCCATTAGATCAAATTATTTTCTTCATGTTTTGCAGGTGATATGGGTGTAGGCAAATCCTGTTTATTACATCAATTTACAGAAAAGAAATGTAAGCATTGAAAACTATCTGTTTGTAGTTATGAAACAAGAGAATGTACCTGTAAAGGGTGAGGACTGTTTATAAATGCATCAGCAGTAAAAGGCTTTTTCTAGGGTTCTGTGCACTTCCTTGATCTTGCCCTCTTTTCCTGAAAGGCCTAACAAAGCAGCTGTAAGTGATAACCAGCATTCAAGGAAGTCAAAAGTACTTTTCATAACATAATTCTGTGTTTTGGGACATGGAGATTAGTTTCCACAAGGCTCCTGTAGCTCATCGGTAGAGTGCCTGAATTAGGAATAGCAAGGTCTTAGATTCAGTGCTCGAAATTAGCAGTGGTCGTCCGAGATGACCAGAAAGTTTACCAGACGACCAGTTTTTGGTACAGTAAAAAGCCTGGTCGCCGAGAAAAGAAATTGGACGACCAAGCCTAAAATAATATTGAAGGTGAATTAATCATAAGCAGTACCCAACTTCCTTGTTGGTTTTCTATTAATGCTGGTTAGTAGTGTGAAGTTAATGATAATTTATTTGCTGCAGCTGAGTACATGTACTTTGAATATCTGTAGCCTTTACAAAACATTGTCAGATAGGAAGATGCAAGTGGGAATATCGCAAACATGTGTAGGCAATGGCAATCAGACACCATTGTGGAAATGCCAACAAATGCAACCATATTCATGGGTTTGGTTGCCCGACTTTTGAAACGGGACAACCTGGATTTTTTAATTTCAAGCGATGTACAGTGTAGGTTTGACTTCTGCAAAGGAGTACTTGTATCGCCAAGTCACAACCAAAAAAGGTCATTTATTCTCATACAGCTGTATCTGAGAATTTCCCAGATTTTGTAAAGAAAACTACATGTAGATTTTGTATTTCCCAAATATCATACAATTGAATATTAAACTTGTCATGATCTCTTTCTTAGTTATGGCAGACTGTCCGCACACCATTGGTGTAGAGTTTGGCACAAGGATAATTGAAGTTTCTGGACAAAAGATTAAGCTCCAAATATGGGATACAGCAGGACAAGAGAGATTTAGGTACATCAGAATTTACTGATAACAGCGGCACAAAACCAACAGCAAATTCAATGTTGTGTAAGAAAGATGTTAGGGATGAATGCTGACTGTTTCATTCAAATATGCAGAGCTGTGACGAGGAGTTACTATAGAGGTGCAGCTGGTGCTCTCATGGTGTACGATATCACAAGGTAAAATAAAAGATCATATCAACCTGCAAAAATACATCCAAGCGTGCATAAAAGTTTAAGTTACACTGTAATCAATTTTATCAAATTTGTTTCTGTTGTTGACTAACATTGAAATTTTTGTCATTGTAGGAGAAGTACTTACAATCATTTAAGCAGCTGGCTCACTGATGCAAGAAATTTAACAAACCCAAACACGGTAACACAGATTTTATTAGTTAACCTGACTTGAGCCTGCGATCCAATCGAAACTCAGTACCTCGTCAGCGGTCAACATACCTAATTATTTTCTCATATAGATGGATTGCCATCTTACTCATGGTGCTCTGCGTGAGCACCTTTGGTGCGCAGAGCTCTGCTATTGCTGGCTCTCAGCATCAGTGGGCAATAAAAGATAAATGGGATGTCAAAATTGTTGAATATTGAGCACTAAAATAGGTATTGAGTGGAAGCCTGTAAGCTTAAGTTGCACAGGTAAACTGTACTTAAGTAAGGCTTGTTTACAAGTTTATTGTGCAAGACGCATTTAATAAGTACCAACAAACTTAGCAGCATGTTCAAGTGAAGTACTTAGGGTTTTGATCATCAAGTATTGTTCAGTCAAAAAATGATGCCCAACGTGTTTCGCCATTTTGCTTTTTCTTATGCACGTCACACATTGCTTTACCACTGTGACATTCTTGCAGAGTGGGTTAGTTAAATTAGTATTTAACAAACTTGTATCGTTAAAATAGTGCACTCACTTTATGTGCCAACCATGTATAGTGTGAGCTGTCTCTCTTTTGCTTCAAACTGCATGCATGGGAAATGATTGTGAAAACAAGTTACAAAATAATGTGATATGGTACAGTGTATATGTAGATCTGCAAGTGTCAAGTAGCAATTAAAGCTGTGAGCTGCTAGTTTTGTGGGCACCCCTTACAAGACTTGCAGCTTGCCACTTTGCTGCTGGCCATTCTTGTATCACATTTGCTATTTTCATGTTTGTTCACAATCAAACCATCGTAGTGTTTCAAGACTTTCTTCTGCTACTTACTCTAGACACTGTGTTGAAAATTTAAATTATTGGCTTATTCTTATATAGTTTGAAATTAAAAAATGGAACTTACTTGTGCTTACAGGTAATATTTCTTATTGGGAACAAGTCGGACCTAGATGCTCAGGTGGGTTACTATCAAGTGTATTTCTCACTTAACTAGGAACTACTTGTTCCAACACTGTTATCTGCATCTGTCAATGATTAAGTGCTTTGATCAATAACATTAGGTGCACTGATTGTACTTGATGTTATGGCGGCGAACTATTAACTTTTTGTGAGTAAAATTCACTTGTGAAAATTTATGACAAGTTTGTTAGGAGTGTGTGGATGAAAACATTGGATGTTTGAAGTAACAAGTTTGTCAGTCCTGCTCAGCTCCCGTAATCACTGCTACTGGGAATTCTGTGTAGATCATATAGGATCTGGTACATTTGTACATCTTTGGGGGTTTGCAGAATATCGATGCTTGTGAGACATGGTTCATGAAAAGTAAATAAAATTAATGTAGTTGTTTTCTAAACAGAGAGATGTGACTTATGAAGAAGCCAAGCAGTTTGCAGAGGAGAATGGCAAGTATAGATGATTAGTACAGATTCCTATTGAAACATACACTGCATGAGGATACATGTGGTAGGAATTCACATTATTTTTCAATGCTTCAAACCGCAAAGAAAAAGCTGAATGCATGTGCATCCCTTACTTCGTCTCATTTATTTTAGTTTTAAAGTACTCTCAAGTTAAAACAAGACATGTTTTGATCATTCAACAATCATCATCAGTTGCATTATATTATTACTTATTTTAGTAATGATGACTGATTTACATTATGCAGTAACTGACAACAAATAGAAGCGGGAGACATTAAGCCATACAGTTCTTAATGGCAACTAGGACAAACGAAAAATAAATGAAATAGAGTAATTAAACGAAAAGAGTTACCTAAGTCAATAAATAACTAAATAGATAAATAAGTAAATATACTGTATAAATGAATTTTAGAACAAAATATATTCATGTAGATTGGCATGTTTGACCTGCTTATGTAACTAAGGATTTCCCCAGTGGATATAAGCTGCCAGCTTCTTTTAGGATTAGCTGGAGTCTGTTTGAAGCTGAATCCAAACTGGGAAAGTATCGCTTAGACCAAAGTTTGCAACAAGCCTCTACAGCAGTCTGAGCTTTAACCACTTTGTGGCACAAGGGTAATTCTTATTACAGTCGAACCTCGATTATCTGGACTCGTCGGGACCTCAGTAAAAAGTCCGGTTAATCAAGAGTCCGGATAATCGAAAATATGAATATTAATGAGTCAACAATGTAAACAAAAGAAATAAAGATAGCACATTTTTAATTACAAAAATCTTCTTCTATGAACTCATGTACACTGTTTATAAATGAAAACCTATTCTGTTATAGTTTTATGAAAACGTATTTGTCCTTGTTCTTGCGTACATCGGAGATCTGTTGCTTGCTCATGCCAAATTCAAGTGCTAAATTTGTTCCCTTTTCTCCTTTATCAAAACGTGAAATAATTATTTGTTTGTCCTTTATCGAGAGAACAGATCGCTTTTGCTTCGAAGACATGCTGTCGTTTGAGTCGTGACCGTTGCATGCGTTTACATGACCCACGCTCATCGAACTGATCAAGCATGACATTCCCTTAGCAACAAAACAATACTGAACCAATCAAAATTCAGCTGAATGCATCAGAATGCTCTTTGTCGCCGAGCGCTAATAAATCTTTTGAAAGCGAAGCGGTAAATGCGCTGTTTTGAACACACTCTTCTTGATTTTAAACATTTTTTACCTCTAAAAGCTTTTGAGATCAAAGCTTATTAATATTCATGACAAAAACGGGACCAGAGAAAAAGTCCGGATAATCGAAAAGTCCGGATAATTGAGGTTTGACTGTAATCACGGAACTTTGGGCTGGTGTGGCAATTACCCGATATTTCCAAAAACACTTAACCAAATAATTTAGTATTATGAAAATCCTTTACTTTGCCTTTGTGTCCTCACAGGACTGCTCTATTGTGAAGCAAGTGCAAAAACGTGAGTATTTGTATGTAAATAATAATACTTATTGTTCTCATCACAACAAGTACACACTGTACCTTTCAGAATGGTTGTGTACAGTAAACTGTAAGGTTCAAGCTACTGACAATTGTTGGCAGACCATTAGATACAGAAACCAACAATAATAATAATGATTTTTATTAGTGTTTTGGTTATTATTATTATTATTATTATTATTATTATTATTATTATTATTATTATTATTATTATTATACACGACTCAATTCTCAACTTCATTGCCAATTCACTTCAACCTGTAATTAATGATCGCTCTTCACTCTATGCTGATGTCAATGGCTTTCCGAGTCCTTCAATTATAACTGGTGAAAATTATCGTCCAGATCTTCTTTTCCTAATACAGTCCAAGTGCCTATATATTCTAGAACTAACGGTTGGTTTTGAATCTAACCTTAAAAACAATGTAGAACGCAAAAAAGAAAAATACATGAAGGTGGTCAAAGACATGAGAAGTAACTACAGATCTGTCAAATTTGTAAACCTTTCCATGAGCTCCCTTGGTGTTCTCTCCAACGAATGCTCTATGTTTTTAGAAATGATAAATGACATTGGCATTGACAAAACGCAACAACACTATATAATCAAAAAAATGATAAGTCTCGCCATTAGAGCAACATATTTTATATTCTGTCGTAGAAATAAGACTTGGGATAGCCCAGACTTAATAAAACTGTAATATATATATATATATATATATATATATATATATATATATATATATATATATAAAATGAAATGACGTGATAAATTGATCATCAGCTAAAAGTGCTCAATGGGTTTACCAGAGCTTTGAATAGATACGTAGACTTGAACTAGGTCAAAAACATTTATTTGCTACTCCGAGTTTCATGCTTCTCACAAAGCAATCATCAGGCAACTGCCAAAAAGAAGGAATACATGGTGTTTTACAGTGATTTTGAAAATAACGGTAGCAATTCACTATAGGCTGGGGTGCATAGCAACGGTTAAACAATACAAACTGTTTCCAGTGAGCTGCTAAAAATAAGCCTTAAATAATTACGCTATTGAGAAGGAATTTCTTTGCATGTCTGCAACTTGTTACAAGCTCATTTCTGTTGTTAAGGGTCGCCAATTCTGGTCTACAAATTATCTGTGGGAGAAATACTATATAATTTGTAGACCAGAATTGGTGACCCTTAACAACAGAAATGAGCTTGTAACAAGTTGCAGACATGCAAAGAAACTCCTTCTCAATAGCGTAATTATTTAAGGCTTATTTTTAGCAGCTCACTGGAAACAGTTTGTATTGTTTAACCGTTGCTATGCACCCCAGCCTATAGTGAATTGCTACCGTTATTTTCAAAATCACTGTAAAACACCATGTATTCCTTCTTTTTGGCAGTTGCCTGATGATTGCTTCGTGAGAAGCATGAAACTCGGAGTAGCAAATAAATGTTTTTGACCTAGTTCAAGTCTACGTATCTATATATATATATATATTTTTTTTTTTTTTTTATTCATTTGTAAATACAGTATACAAGTATATCACTCAATTTCAAGCAGCCAGTTGTTAATTGCCTATACGTAGAGAGATTTACAGCTGTATTCGAAGACAAATAAATTTTCCATTATTATTATTATTAGTGGTTAGTGCCAATCACATTGCTGGGTATTTTAATCCATTCCTTTGCAGTGATTGGGTTAGGGTTTAGGGTTTAGGGTAATGAAAAAGGAAACTGTTGATTTGAATTTGAGCTTATGAGTCTTCAAGTTAATGATTGGTGTTATGATTGGTATTCATAAGGCCAAATCGTCACCTGCTAGTCTAGTACCAAAGTCAATGATTTTGTTTAATTTTCCCTAGTGGTGAAAATGTAGAAGATGCTTTCCTTGACACTGCGAAGAAAATCTACCAAAATATTCAAGATGGCAGGTGAGTGGAGTGATGATGATTAACTTTTGCTTATTCTTCTTTATACACTCACAAACAAATAAAAAAAACTAACCACAGCAACATTAATTTTGTGCAAGAAAATTGTGTTAGTTACGGCCAGAAATAAAAATGAAGCAACATCATTTGAATGTGCGAGGCACAGTGGTGTAGCTTGCTGGACCCTTGACCCCAGGCAGGGACATGTATTCTGGGTGTGGCTCTATCACAGTGTTATGTCTTTGGACAAGAAACTTTGCTCCTCACTGTCAACTCAAATGTATAAAATTAAAATTAATAGAAACAGGTGGCAGACTGTTGGGGATAGCCCTGCCTGTCCAGGGGAGGGGATGGGGGTTTAGTAGCAGTACTCTTAGTCACTTTATGCTACTAAAACACTGGAATAAGCCTCTGCCTTGTTGTGAGCCATATTACCTAGTTTTTGTGCCCCTTTGCCTTTTTGCAAATTAAATGAAACAAAGTAAATTTGTGATGTTTAAAGAATCACGTCATAGCTAAAGGATGATAATTTTAGTGTTGCAACTTTAAGTTCTTTTAATCCTCTGAATCAGCCGATTGCATTTTGTGATGTTGGCGTAAGTGTCCTGTAGTGGATAGCAACTGATACACATACAAAAATATTTTAAAGGAGTGCACATGACAGTGAAGTGGCATTTGGAAGTTTTAGTATTAATTGACGCTTAAGTTATAAGAGCCTCTCGTGATGCTCCATTTGGCATCAACACCATTCCAGCCATTGAATAGACCTCTTTATCTTGTACGTTTTGTTTTCCCATTTCAGACCACGTGATGTTCTCAAGGGAATTTTCCTTTTGTTTTTTCATAAGTTATGCATACATATTCACGTACATAGGACGACATTTGAAAGAAAGTTTTCCCTAGAGTAACATCACGTGGTCTGAAATGGGAAAACAAAATGTACAAGCTAAAGAGGTGACATTTTTTATGTTGGTTAACGTGGTAGACTAAAACCCAAACTTGTGTCCTACTCCGCAGGATGATCTTACCTTGTGAAGTGTCACTTACTGTGGTGTGTAACTGCATTTAATGTTTTTTCTCCTGTCTTTAGTTTGGATCTTAATGCAGCCGAGTCGGGAGTACAACACAAACCATTAGCAGGGAGGCCAGCAAACTCATTGCATACAGACCAGCAAGCAAACCAAGAGAAATGTTCATGTTAATATTTTATGCCAAGACCACAATTTTATTCCCATGTGATGAAGGAATTTGTCTTTATGGATCCAACTGTGAGACGGAAACTAGTTACTTGCAATATTGGAACCATGAAATGACATACCACAACATGCAGATAGCATAATTATTATACAGTAAATATTTTTTGGGTATGAAGTAGAGGAGGTTACTCAGGATGTTCACGGTCGGTTTGTTTCATGTTGTGGAAAATGAAAAATTCACAACAGAGATTCCAACCCTCCCAGGTTTTCTTGAGAATTTCTTTCAATCCCAAATAATAATGAATAATTCCAGCTTTTACAAATTGTCGACATTCTAAAATTTACAAAGTCGCTGTGTTTTGGAAGGAATTGGAAGGCAATCTAGGTGTTAAAACTGTGCACCAATAGGATTATAAAGTCTGCGAGAAATACAATATTTTTAAAACCATGAGCGATTTGTGGTGAAATGAGGGTGCATAATGTTTGAGTCAAGCTGACTAGATCAACTGCATCTGCTGCGGTCTTTACCTGAATTGAAACTAGAGCATGGTATCCAGAAAAATTGTTGCTCTCAGTTAATGAAAAAGTTATATAGATGAGGACGTCAGTGAAACAGAGAAACACTGAATTGATTATCAATATGCTTTTAAAGTCCCGCTGACTGGTGAATAAGATTTTAACCTCCTTTCTTTCTCCAATGGTTATGTTGTAGCATTTTGTAAAATGGGATCAGTCAGGAAGAGATGCCATTGCAGTAATTTTTAGTTGAAAAGAAAAGAAAAGAAAAGAAAAGGTTACGTATCTTAACTAGTTATCTTCCTGCGGTGATATCAAGAAGTTAGTTATGTTCGCATTAAACGTGTCATTTCCGGGCACAGGAATAAAAAGAACAAACACTTAAACCTTTCACTCCCAAGATCTGAAACTAAATTCTCCTTACTGCCATACGTTAGTTTTTATGTCAGTTATGGGAATTTGATAATCTAGACTAAACACCTCAGTGATAACAGTCTGCTCGACAATTTATTGAGTTTGTAAGGAGAACATTTATATCAATCACTCTTGGGATTGAAAGGATGAAAACTGTCAGAGATTAGAAAGATCCTAAGTTGCTTTTGGGCGGGTGTTGTCACTTTGCGTAATAGACGACGAGTCGACTCCGGAGGTACTCGAAGTTGTGTCAAGGGCTAACAAGCACTGCAACAACAGGATGAACCGAGCATGTTTTCAACCCGTTTCCAATTTTTGGCAAACAGCGTGCGACAGGTCACAAAATAACTTTAAATGCGATTTATTCGACCGGAAAATGGCAGCATTTTGTTTTTCAAATTGACACCTGAGAAATCACGCGGAAACCACTTGGCCTTTTTGCTCTGATCCTCGAAATAATTTTAGCCCGTTTGTGTGGAATTTACATTTTGGGAATTATTGGGTTTTTGTTATTCTAGTTTGCAAGCTTCGCTCTGTTGCCTTTAGAGGTATTTCTTTCTATTCCAAGAGGCTGCGACGGCCTTCTCGTTGAACAGTATCCAACATTTCTAAATATGTTGTATACTCTGCCCCTCGAGGTGGGATTTTAGACCATGTAAGAAAGAGGAGGGGGGGGGGGGGGGGGCAATATTGCAAGCGAAAAGACGCAAGATATGTGCTAAATTTTGGCAGCTGTCTATATTGATCTCGACCGCCTATTTTCAAACGCGTTTGTAATCAATTTCTTCAGACTCAAAGCAGTTAGAACTTCAAACATCAAATAGCCACACGTTACTGGATCAAAGGAACCACATTCCCTGTACGTACACGAATAAAAAAATGGTTTTGTGAGAAGTGTAAAAATTACGTCAGAAGTTCGTAAAACTGCTCCATTTCGAGTTCTTTGTGTAATCATTTGTTAATAGGTGGCTAAAAAGAAGGAACAAAATATATTATGGGGTTATTTGGTGTCCTCATCATATTCTTGAAATATGATGTGGACACCAATAGTGAAATGCTTCGCATAGTATAGTAGGACCTTAAATCTCTCTAACTTCGTCAGCTCAATGAGTGTTAATACGTAACTTGAATTTGTAATAAAGAAGTAAATAAATAAATAGCCAATCGGAAATTAGTGCGTCCAAAAAGTACTTGTTGCTTATTCTTAACGTGTTATGAGAGAAATAACAGAACGGTGGTTTTAAGTCGCACCTTCTCTAAGACCACTGTGGCCTTAGGGGTGTGATGGATTTGACCGTTAACGTTTGAGGGATCATCTTGCTTATTTTATGAATTTTCCCTAAGTAAAGATCCCATTAACCATTTTTAAAACAATACTGA
>NC_090884.1:53872274-53907274 GCF_036669925.1 Montipora capricornis
TTGACAAACCTTGCGTAATGTTAAAATAAAACCGAAACAAGAAAACTATCAAAGAAAAAGAGATCCGTTGACTGACCAAGTAGAATGTTCTCTTCTCGTGATATATAAACCGTCGAGCAACATTTATGAACTACATCACAGAGTAGGATGTAGGCCAGATTTATACAGACTGCACAGCCACCATGCATAACCCCCATTTTTTTACAATAAGTTTAATACTTTAACCTGTTTTCAATCTTGATTGCATCTGCGGTGAGCTTTTTCTTTTTTGAGATACCAATAAAGCCTCTTTTTCGGGTCCATAATTGTCTTCATCCTTTTCCGTTTTAGTATGACTCTTGGCGTGCTCTACTATTTTCTGACCGATATCACGTCCTCGAAAATCGTGGACTGAAGTCGATTTACGTTGAAACGCGCCACTATGCCTCAACACCTCTTCTTCATCAAAGGGCTCTCCTATCTCCAACATAGATTTATAAGAAGGCATCTCTAGATTAATCTTTGCTTTTGGCGTTGGCGGTTGAACCAGTTCACACTCTTGCCGCAACTTCTCGACCGCATTTTCTAGCAATCTTCGCTGCCCGACTGGCAAATTTAAGTCGGGGAAATCTTCTTTTTTCAACGCCAGGACGGCGGGTAGGCAATCGATTTCATGCGTTTTCACCAAAATGTCAATCGTGCTTTGGTTGATAAATGAATCCTTCGCCCATGCTTCAAATAATTCTTGGCTGCCAAAAGTGTTATGCGTTGTCATAGGCGGTGGTTTTCCAGTCGAAGAAGCCGATGGCGAAGAATCGCTCATCGCCTTAACGAAGGAAAACATCCTAGTATTTCCCCGGTCTGAGGGGAAAACTCTACCCACCGATTTGGGAGTTAACGAGACAATGCCTTCATCGACTCCTCAAAGAAGAGACAGATGGGAAAGCCCATTAAATGCAGATAGCAGCGTCATTGCATAATCTTCAATCAACTTTTCAAAGAGTTCGGTTTCCGGCCACATGGTGTATTTTAAAACACTAATGC
Organism: Montipora capricornis; assembly: GCF_036669925.1. NCBI lineage: Eukaryota > Metazoa > Cnidaria > Anthozoa > Scleractinia > Acroporidae > Montipora > Montipora capricornis. The sequence goes on from NC_090884.1 coordinate 53,873,298, forward strand.
TGAACTCGATAACAAGAACAACCAGAGTTAATTTAGGGGGAGCGACAACAACAAAAAAACAATGTCATTTTGACGTGAAAGATATAAGGCTGTGGATAAGGGGTAGATTTCTTGTTTGTTCGATTTAAAGTTGGGAATAATTTACCTATTTTGCGATGATGCTCTAATGATCGCTTTTGACCGGATCTTGATTGCCAAGAGTCGAATTTTCAGGTGGAAAACGAATTTGTTTTGTAGTACACGCAAGTAAACAATAAAATAACCTTCAAGGCAAATTTAAAGCGCAAATTCAAACTAACTTTCATTACTTTACAAACTAAGAAAACCACAAAGATTTTAGTGTTTGAGCAAGGAGGTTTAGGCGACTTTGTTGAAAAATTACGTGCTTTTGCCAAAAAGGGAGAGTTAAAACTTGTTAATGTTATTGCTAGAATAAAAATGGAAATTTAATAAATTTCGATAGCATTTTCAAGGTGCAGTTTCTTCAGACAAAATTTCACGGAAACCTCTAGAGTTAGTATATTTCTTTTGTTGCTTTAAATGAATGACTGATTAGTATGCGTTTACGTCCGTTTGTGAGACGACACTAAAATGGGTTATAATATGACAAAAACTGCGAAATAATTGTGTGGTTAGCTTGAATAGCCAATCTTTGTATACATTTCTGACCATAGGCGACTCGAATTACGTGTATTTACATATGAATGTATGAATGAATGAATGAATGAGTGGAAATGCTTTCATGAGCGGACACTGCACCACATAGAAGTGCTCTATCGGACAGCCTTTCGGCGAATAGAGCGGGTAAAAAATACAATAGCTAGAAAATGTTTCAGTGAATGATCATACAATTAGACAGGTAAAAACATTGCTGATATGTTTTAAACGCGCTTAATTTGATATCCTACACCACTGAACCAAGATATATTTAGATATGATGCAAAAAACGAAGAGAACTAATTTTCCACTCTCTCAAACATCTGTCTTAGTTGAGTCAATTGTCGACAAGTCTAAATTAAAAAATGAGATTCGGTTTTGCTGAATTTAGAATTTCTGCATTATAATGCACTGAAGGAATCGTAGTGTTGATTTGTACGCAGTAATGTGCACTTCAGGGCCTTCAACCAATACATAGGTTTATACTAACCTCGTTCCCAGGACGAAATCTCGTTTTCGAAAGCTGTCAGCCATCTTTATCCAAATTAACACTGATTCAGTGCAATGATTTGACCTTACAAATACATTACGCTGAATAAATTGTCATGAAATGTTAATGACCACAACATTCCAGCTAGGCTCGATTACCAGCCGCTGTTTCGGGAAATGAGCCAGCGCTCACTCCCGAAATCTCGGCCGTCTCTTCTCGGGGAGGATACCCGAACTCGAGTGAGCGGCGGAAATCGAGCCTACATTCCAGCACGAAATCTTGCTATGTTGAGACTCCCCTTCCCCTTGGTTAGGGGTGGGATCTGGCCATGTGTTATGAACCTATGTATTAATTATCTATTCCAAAACCCTGGTGAAAGAGTTTAAAAGTGCTACTCTAATAAAAAAAAAACACTTCCTTTTTTTCTTCAGATTATGAAAGTGTGATTGCTTGCAACTTGACTGGAAAATTTTTGAGGTTTGATTTTTATCCAAAGGCTGTTTACTTTGGGTGTAAGTTTTGGATTTCATGGTCCGCCATCACTCACGTTCCAAACTGACCGATTGGATATCAGAGGGTTGGATCTAGGGAAAGTGACGTCATTTACTCACTAGCTTAAAATTTCGGTTACATGAAGTTAACTCTATACTTCTTAATTTCTCGTCCATTTCATTTAAAAAAGGACATGAAAGTCGAGAAGGATGAATCTGGATCATAAGCGACATTTGTATCATTGACGTGACCACTGGACCATCGAAGCCAGCCGATGAACAAGTGCGAGTTTTCAATTTATTTAAATAGATACCCATCACTAAAATTGAAATTTAACAGGTTTAAAATGGGTGTTATATTTAAATACTTGTAATTAAGAGCTATTCAGAATGGGTGCTTTGAATTAAACACTGTTGATCAGCCTTACACGAAATGCTTGAATACGGTGCATGGGAATATTACATTGGTGACCTTGTAATGTATATAAATCGAGTAATTGTCACGAGATGTCCAATGTCCTTCTCGTCTATCCCTTATAGCATTACCTAAAATTTCAGCAGGTAAACGCAGCTTATTATGTATGCAAAACACAAGTTTAAAAGTCTGAAAGCCCAAAACTTTCTAGCCGTCTCCTCCCTAATCTTAGGGGTCGCGGGAGAGAGAACTCTCCCGCGATCTAAGGTTAGGGAGTAGACGACTGAAATTTCAGACTAAAAACTCCCCTGCTGCATATTAATTCATCCGCGTACACACGCATTGCAGTCTTAAACTACTGAGTCTTTGACGTCATTTTCTCTTCGATTCAGCTCTCGCAAGATTTTAAAAGTAATTACTGGCGGACCATTTAATAGAAAAATTCCAGTTAAAATAAATAGGTGTCTTCTTTAAATCAAGGCTTAAAACTTGGGTCACCTTGTGTTCCGTTAACATAGTTTTGAAATCCAAAGAAAAATACAAATTGATGTTTTGGTCATAGTAGCACTTTAAAGCATCTTCGCTGGGATTTGGGATTGGTAGGGCCGTTCACAGGTGGGACGTCATGATGGCGACGATGATGATGATGTTGATGATGACAGCCGAGGACAGGCGAAAGCATAGCCTTTATCACACACAGACGATAAAATCATCTAATATTAGTGTTTTATTTCGACCAACAGAAAGAATAGCTCTCTGATTTTACATGGTTTTCAAGCTAGTAACTGACCACACAAATACATTGAGAAGCTTTAAAGTAGTTTTCGGTCACAGTGACCTTCTAGAAGGTCTCTCATGATAAGAACAACGGTTCGCTTATTTAAATACAATTCAGTAATAGCCGTTTTCATAATAGAAGACGAACAAATCGTCTAAACGGACAACTCGCACTGTGGTTTTGTCGACTCATATGAATTCAAGAAAACTAATTACGCTAGTCCTGTCCGACGTAAATTAATTAAAGTGCTACTATGACCAAAAATCAATTCTAGTTTTTCTTTGTATTTCAAAACTATGTTAGCTGAACACCAAGTGACCGAACTTTTAAGCCTTCATTTCAAAAAGACACCTGTTTATTTTGACTGGAATTTTCTTATTTAATGGTCCGCCATTGCTAACTTTAAACTCTTGAGAGAGCTGGATCGAGGATATGAATGCAATGCGTGTGCACGCCCGAAAATTAATATGCAGCACGGGAATTCCGAGCTTTCAGACATTGAACTCGTGTTTTGCAGGTATAATAAGCTGCGTTTACACGCTGCAATTTTAAGCCAGTGAATCTCTGACATCATCTTTTGCTCGATCCAACTCTCTGAGGTCCAATCGGTCAGTCTTGAACGTGAATAATGGAGGACTGTGAAATCCTAAAGTTGCACTCAACTGAAAAAAGGTCAACATTCATGGCCATCCCTCAAACTGACATTTCCCTTTTTATTCAACTTACGCAACCTACAATCTACTTCAGACTTCAAATTTACTTCAAAGAAACAAACATTTTAAACATAACGCGAAGATTGAGAATAGGCGAGGCTAAGAGTTCAAGTCGGATCGATAGCTTCTCATTGCAGTTTCCGATATCCACTAGACTATCGAGACAAGCTCCCGGAAAGGCGAATTTTTAAGAGTATTGACATAGTGGTACCCAGCAAAATAAGTGAAAGCTAACCGTCTTCAAAGTGGTTTTTAGACCTAAAATACTGTAGATCAGCGCGGCTTAGCTTAGAAACGCTATTTCTTGTTGAGGTAGAGCTCCAATTCTGCGTGTTTTCATTCTTTTACAGCGGTAAGCTTGTCATATTAAGATGGGATTTGTCGTCGTGTCATTGTTACGAAATGTCCAATGTCATTTTGAGGGATGGCCGAGAGTGTTGACCTAAAAAAAACGGCCTGTGGATAAAATTCGAAGCTCAAAATCTTGTCAGTCAGGTGTCAAGCAAAAACGCTTTCAAAATCCGAAGGAAAAAGGGAAGTGAATTTTTTGATCATAGTAGCACTTTCATTAAAGACTGACAATGGAACGACAAACTGGATAAGGTTGAGCGCATGAAGATTGGCACTTGGTATGGCTTGGTTACCTTACCTTTCGCGCCAACATTCCGCCATATTGAAAACTTCCCTAGCCTGCGTAGCAGGCGGTTTGGCGAATTTTAGACGCTTCTTTCCATCGGGGTTAACTTTAAAGTGACCGTCTTGAATATGGCCGTGCGAAAACCTGGACCGAAGTCAAACGAGAACGCGAGGGGGGAGGGACCGAGGAGAAGAAGTGAGGAACAAATACTTCCCATAAACCATCGCTTCCATCCCTAATTCCATTTCTTAGTCGCTTTGTTCGTCAAACGTGAATTTAGGTTGGACTTTGGCCGACTTGTTCGTCTTCCTAACCTGACAAATTCCAAACGACTAAGTCGTCTAAAAACTGCAGTAAGTCCCGTTTTCACATAAGACGATTTGTTCGTCGTTTAGCATGAAAACGGTCAATCAGGTGCTTACAAAACCCTGTTTCTAATATGTTAAGTCTTTTCTTATTGTAGAAAACAGTGTCGATTAAACAGGAGTTTAAGAGAAAAGCACTCATCTATTTGAGACAAATCACTTCTAGAAAGCGCCTGAGGTAAAATTATTGCTGTTACTCGCAGGCTAAGTTTTTATGTGACAATTTTATGTGGCAAATATATTTGATCGTGTAGATGCACAGGAAATAATTGTTGACAAATCGCATTTAAGTGGGTCAGCAATGCCTTTGGACAGCACAGATAAAGCAGAAACCGACGTGGCGTGGTTGTTCTCCAATGGCGCTCACTAAGAGGCACGAATTTGCAACATTTTATGTGACAAGTTGTCTACACGAGCAATTTTCGTATTTGACAACTTTTATTTGTCACAAAAAAGATAACTCGCCAGCCTTTCAGCAAATATTTTTGTCACATAAAAATTGGTCAAATTTCCTCGTCTACACGAGCAAGTAAGACGGGGTGTAGACGGGGCTTAAAAGGAAAACGGTTCATTAAATATAATGTGCCATAAATTATGAAACCTAACAGTTAAATTTAAAAATTGCATTTGTATAATAAAACCATCACTAATCTTGTTTAAAGTTGAGTCAAAACTTTCTTAAAAGCAACAAGTTTACCATAGCATTCTGCACTTTTTCCCCACGCTCCACGAAGGCGTCGAAGGAAAAAAACGAAACGACACATTTGAAGCGGTCCAAATGTTCCTTAGATCTTGCTCTGAAAAAGCTGACTTAATTACGTTGCTCTTAATTTTTAAATTGTTCCATCAGCTTGTACCTGCAATCGTGTCACCGTCCTCCTCCCCCTTGGGTTGACTTGTGTCTGAAGCTTCTGTGACGGCTCTACAAAAGGGATAAAAAGACAGGGCAACACCTTTACTCTCTGCTCTTTTGACGAACGACTGGCAGCAAACTGGTAAAATTCAAATTCAAAGACACTGTCTTAGTTTACCCTGTGAGATCCTCGCCAGTTGAAAGGTCAAGGGCAGTCACGTGAACAACGCATTTGGGATCCAGGGGAGGAGGACAATCCTGAAGAGAAGGCAAAATCACTTGATGAAAAAACGCCGGCTGAACTGGTTCTACTCACTTTGGTCAGGAGCGACGACCTGACATGAAACAAGTGCTTGTGCCTCGAATAGGCTGACAGCGTCACGCGAGATATTTAGGCCAATCACCAAGGGCCAAACAAGCAGAAGTTGTCACAGGAAAAATTTTTCATCACTCACTCGGTTCCGGTCCTCGCAGTGCTGAGCGCTGGCTCCTTTTTCGAACAGCGGTTGGTCATTGAGCCACAGAAACCGATTGGTTCTCGTAATGCTTCAACGCGAAGGAAAAACTCATTGGGAATGGGGAACTTTCTTGCAATATTGCATAAATGATTCACTCGAATTCGTATCAAGAAAGTTTGGAACGTAAATTAACCGTAAAGGAAAAGATAACTTCATTCAGGAAATCGTTGGCCTGCAAATACAGCTGAATGCTGCAAGCGACCGGTGCGATGCAAGGTGGCTAGGAAGTTGTCTAGGTGGGCAAACAAAATGGTGTGCTATTTACTTTACAAAAAAAAACCCCGACTCTTTTTGCCCACTGGTAATCACCAGATCTTTTTTCCATTGCAGCGAAAAAACGGACATCAATCCGAATTTTCCATTTCATCGATTCCTGTGTTGACAACCAAACACATGCAGTGCGATACTACTTCCGAAGAAGTAATTCCCTACAACATACCTCAGGAATTCTCGCGTGGTAAATCATGCCATTTTCCCGTTCACTTTTGGCTTTCTTCTCATTTAAAAGTTTCTTTATCCTGCAATGATAAGAGTTCATAAATCTTTCGGTAAAAATCTTGCCGGACGATGAAAAGTGGATGGTTCTACTACAACCACCAATGGTTTATCTTAATGCACTTTTTCAGGGCAAAAACGTTAACTTCGCAATTGTTACCTGGTCATACTTCGCGACATTAAATTTTCACGATTTCATGAAAACGAAACAAACCGAGTCACTGTATTTTCGAAATTTCTTCTGTAAATCAATAAAAACAAAGCGCATTTTTTTGCGTGCGTAAAATATCTTGCTTTGTGGGACGCTCTGCATGGTCCAAAAGGGTTTGGAAGTTCCAGTGAACGAAACTTTGTTTTGTGATTGGCCACACAACATAGAAACTATTACTAACTTTTAAGCCCTTTGTGAAATTAGGAAAGGAAAGGAACTTAATTAAGTGTCTAGTTTTCTAGCTCTGGGCCCGGTTGTTCGAAAGCCGATTAACGCTAATCCCAAATTAAAAATTAACCAAGGAGTTTATTTCTCTACTCCCAAATGTTGTACAACGCTGATATTTGGCAAAATTTTACATTAGACGATGTCAAGCTTGAAAACCAAAAATAACTAAAAGAAGCTTTCACCCAAAAGTTAAAAAAGCAAACCAAAGTTTACGCTAATCCTGGATTAAGTTAATCGGCTTCCGAACAACCGGGCCCTGGAGCACTAATTGGGGACACTGTAAACTGGAATCAACAAATTAACGCAAATCAAATGAAATGTTGGTTTTTGAGGAGAGGGGAAAACCGGAATACCCAGAGAAAACCTCTCGGTGCAGAGTAGAGAACCAACAAACTCAATTCAACTGCGTATGACGCCGAGTCTGGGAATCGAACCCGGGCTGCATTGGTGGGAGGCGAATAGGATATTTCCGAGTTCATGTCAGCCTCCTCTTCAAAGCGACTCCAAGTGCAAAGTTTTTGTGATGGTAATTAGTTCCACTTTGCATATGAATGAAAACTAATTTTCATAAGAAAAACTTCCCACTTAGACTCGCTTTGAAGAGGAAGCAGACATGAACGCGAAAATTGCCTATTGCCTCAACACTGGGCCATTCCTAATCACAAAGAACCCAAAAATAGAAAGTACGATGACTACACAAACGAAATGCTTCAAGAGCTTGATGCAGAAGACGTTAATAATGAGCAAGACGGTGAGACTATTGAATAGACGGGCTCAGTGTTCTTTATTTTCGCCCACAATAACTCAGGCAACACTTAATTTCTGCGATTTCTTTCCAATCGTGAAATTTGAATGTCGCGAAAGTTAACTGTAACAAGATATCTTAACTGAGTTTCAATAATAGGCCACTTTCGATATATTAAAATTCAGCTTGAAAGAAAGCATTAGAGGACAAAGTGGATCAACTTGTTTCTATTGTTTTTGTCCTCTCTGCCTCACTGTCAAGCTAAATATTGATGTTTCGAAAATTGCCAATTAAATATAGAAGCGATTTGTGTCACATCTGGACTCCAGCATGGGACCAGGCTCCGCAGTCGGGAAGCGGAGAAAAAGGAACGGGGCGAAGCCAAAATTCGCTCGCCGAGCAGGGGACAGTGCCCAGTCCCCTGCTTGGCGAGCGAATAAATTTTCTCTTTCGCCCCGTTCCTTGGTAACTACTTCGTTTCCTCCTTCTCTGCTTCGCCAACGATAGAAAAACATGGGTCGCATATTGTAGCAAAATAATTTCCTTACTCTTGAAAGTGTGCTGATTCGTCCAAATGAACTTTAGTTCTTGGTTTAATTTTATCGTATTCCTGAAAGGAAAGAACATAAGATGATCACGTTATTTTCGCAGTTTTCAGTAAAAAGTACTCATGGATTTCAAAAAAGCCGGCCACTCGAAGCTACGTTTCCTCGTTTCCGGCTACGCGGCTACTAAGTGGCTAAATTCACCATCGCACTTATTTCCAACAGATCATAGTTAGTAGAGTAGTCAATATGGGTAGTAGCCAAAAATTTTTTTTGTTTCAATTTTTGTCGTTATTCTCCTGTACTGTTGTTTTCGAATGACCGGCATCTGTCCTTCATTTAAGGTGGAAATAAGTCAAAAACATTAGGGCCGTTTATACGAGAGAAAATAAGCTGCGGCTAACTCTGGCCGCGGCTTACGTAAACCGCGAACACCCCGTATAAATGGTACGGCTTATCCTGGCCGGGGAGTTTATACTCGTATAAATAGTTCCTTTCGCGGCTTACGTAAGCCGCCGCCAGAGTTAGCCACGGCTTATTTTCTCTCGTATAAACGGCCCTATTATGGAACTTCGGAAGCTATGAAAGTTCTTAAGGGACATCTTAATTTTATTTCTTGAAATCGGACTTTTTTTTGTGTGTGTGTTTTAAAATCGAAGTTGGTTTTTGCGAACATCTGAAAATAGAAGTTTGTTTTTCCGAAATTAAGATAATTTCCTAAAATCCTGAAATTGGAGTTTATGAAATATACGCCAACTGCCAGAAACACTGGAGACTCGCTGAGTTGTTGTAATATTTACTTCTTGACAACAAAGAAACCAGGATCACAGTTCCACGATGATCGTCACGCAGTCACGCAACGTTCTCATTTGCTGGTTTGTTCGTGTTGATGTCATGTTGTCTGTCTTTACTACAAATGGTTTGTAGTAAAGCCAGAGTCACAGGGGAACTTGCTAGTCAATTCCATTCGGACGTCAAGGGGTCGAATCCAATATCACGATAAAAAACAGCATTGAAAACAATTTTGCGAAAACAAGCAAACGAGAACGTTGTGTGACGACTATCGTGGAACTCTGGCTATGTTCTGTTTCGTTTTCAAAATTGTATTGCGGATGAGGTTTTTAAGAAGCAAACATTAAAATGCGGAGCTCAGCGAGTCTTCAGTGTCTCTAGGAGTTAGCGTATATTCCCCACAAAAGCTCCAATTTCATTCTGAAATTCTCTCAATTTCGAAAAATAAAGATGTCCCTTTCGTAGCTTCCGTATGTTCCATAATTTTTTGACTAATTTCCGCCATAAATGAAGGAAAGATGCCGAACAACAGGAGAATAACGACAAAGATTGAAAGAAAAAAAGTTGGAAAAAAGAAGACACCACGACCCCGCGTTGAACAGATGCGATCAGTTTATTTGACTGTGCGCGCTTGAATTTCTGTAAAAAAAGGGTTTGCTTCGCTTCGTTGTGCAATGACATCCATGAACAAAGAAACGCAAAATGTTCCTTCAAGCGAACGATATTGGCGCCAAGGAAAACCGTTGTCCGTGAACATACCTTGGTTGTTACAAAACGTTATAATTTTGTCTTTCGTTTTTTCAGGGATATTGATCTTTTCAGCCAGGGTATTTTCGTTTTTAACTTGCCGTTTAATAACTGATCGACGTCGTTGAGCGTTTGGATAATTTTATGATGCTTGCAATAAGCGCGCGGCAGTTTTTTCGGCGCACAATCAGTCGAGAAATTTGCAATCGAAGACGGCAGCGTTTTGTTACTGCAAAAAAATGAACTCACGTTTCTTGTCGATAACTTCTTTAGCGCAGAAAATATCAAAGTGAAACTTAAATAATCAAAGTATGTTATATTTTTGTCTGGCAAAGAACTGAAACCCACTCCAAACACGAGACTCTTCAAATTATAATTCAGAGTTATTATGCGTCTTTTGAATGGAACTACTGTAACTTGGTAGGATTGTATAATTTCGGAAGACATGTGTTGGTCATGCCTTTATCAACTTCTGGTGGCTCTTAAAAGAGCCGTTTTTGTCTTCTTGTGAGCTTCCTTAAGCCTTTGCCTTCTTCTCGGTTTTCTTGGGCAGAAGGACAGCTTGGATATTTGGCAGCACACCTCCCTGCGCGATGGTGACACCAGCAAGTAGTTTATTCAACTCCTCGTCATTGCGGACAGCGAGCTGCAGGTGACGGGGAATGATTCTGGTTTTCTTGTTGTCGCGAGCAGCGTTGCCCGCCAGTTCGAGGATCTCGGCACTGAGATATTCGAGCACAGAGGCCAGGTACACAGGAGCTCCGGCGCCTATCCGCTCACCGTAGTTTCCTTTCCGGAGAAGTCGATGAATACGACCGACAGGGAACTGAAGTCCCGCTCGGGATGAGCGGCTCTTGGACTTCGTGCCCTTTGCTTTTCCTTTACCGCGACCAGACATTTTTCAGTAAGCTTTCAGTCTACGGACACTTACGAAATGAAGTCATGTAACAACAGGGAAATTTATTCGCACGATAATATTTCAGTCGGATCGAAACGCACCAATCAACTTTTTGTTTCAAAACGATGTGTGTTTAAAAATACTGTTGACCTTTGGACAAGCGGCGGTTGTAAACCAATCAGAAATCGACGATTTCGATCCTTATGTTAATTGATCCCACGTTTGTTTTGCTATAAATACCAAGTCATTCCCTTGCAGTTATCATTCGAATCAATAGTTTGAATCCCTTAAGAGAGGAAAATGGCATCGAAAGTTGCAGGAAAGAAAGGCGAGAAGAAGCCTGGCAAGGCTAAGGCCGCCACTGGTAAAAAGAAAAGGCGAAAACCGAGAAAGGAAAGCTATGCATTCTTCATTTACAAGGTGTTGAAGCAAGTTCACCCTATGACTGGTATCTCAAGCAATGCCATGGGCGTCATGAACTCGTTCGTCAACGATATCTTCGAGCGCATCGCTGGCGAAGCTTCTCGCCTGGCTCACTACAACAAGAAGTCAACCATCAGCTCTCGTGAAATCCAAACCGCCACACGGCTGTGCTTACCCGGTGAACTGGCCAAACACGCAGTCAGTGAAGGAACCAAAGCTGTCAACAAGTACACAAGCAACAAGAAATGAACTCACTGATTTTACCACCAAAACCAACGGCTCCTTTAGGAGCCACCAAATTTTATAAAAGTCATGCCAACACGATTTTATCAGATTTTCCCCTGCGTCAATCCCTAAATCTTTTGTGAACTGTGGCTACGCAGGTACGCGACGATAACAACGCGTAGCCACAGTTTGCGCATAATAGAGTAGCCACAAGTTGTCAAAGTGTTTTGGAGTGGCCGGGTACCTATTCTACAGTTTCTTCGAGATAAGGAAAGAAATGCCCAAAAGAACTTACTTTTGCGAGTTGAGTTGCTTGATTAATGTGAATCAAACCTTGATTTAACACGACAATCGATTCACCACATCTATGAAACGAAAAACATCAAGAATCAGAGTCGTATTAAACGGTGGTGGAAAAATAAAATTGCAGGTTTGGAGCTTCCTTCATAGTCACTGCAAAGTAATTTTAATAGCTTTCATAGAAACAAACGGTTTACCCATAGAATAATTTTTATTAAAAATAATATCGCCAGTGCTTTGGGTATGCCTTGCCTCGCTTGGTGATAAGATATATTATTTTAGCATTGCGAAATGTAAACTGCTGACTGCTTCTTGTCGGCGGCAAGCGTTCGAAGTGGTGATCTTTAATTGTTAATTAAAAGTTGTCTGTCTGGATCCCTACTCAACCGGTTAAAAAAAGGGGCTACAAACAAGTTTGGAAATCAGATTACCGAAACTGAAAGTATGTCCATGACCTGCACAAATCACGATTGACATTTCTTTGCATGACGAGTTTCCCATCCTAAAACTTGTACCGCTTTAAATCATGTTGCATAAAGCAGTTTACTGTCATTTCTCATTATTTACTTATTCACTTGTTAAATAGTTTTCGTGCACCGTTTCTTTAGTTTTTGCAATAAATGACAACTGACAAAGTCACTTCATAGGTTAGGGTCAGTAATGTCAATTTTACATAAACCCTCATATGCGGCTCACTTGTTCTGACAACGTTTCGTGTGATAACCGATCATGAAAACAACGCTCCGGGACGACAAAAGGTACGTTTCATCGTTAGGCCGCCGGGGCTATAACTGGCTTAACAGTAAATCCCATCAAGCCTTACAAGACGACATATTTTCTGCGTCGATAGACTTAATCGCTAGAAGGAACAACCGCGCGCCGTTGGCTTAGGCAGGTCCTGAGTTCGACTCCGGCGGGACCCGCAACTCTTTCGGGTATTAACCAACTGGGGAGAAAGTGCTGCCTTTTGTAATAACATCCGCAAGTGGTTAGACTTTCAAGTCTTCTCGAATAAGGAATATAAATAGCAGGTTCCGTCTCACAACCTTCGATGTTTATAAACTCTGGGATGTTAAAGATCGCACACACTAGTCGAAAAGAGTACGGTGTTGTGGTCTGGTCTTTCATTCAGCCATGTGGTCGGCTTGGCATGATCTTCTGAGGGGACTGCTGATCGATGAGACCACGCAACAGCAAAACAGACATTAGTCAAATGGGAGGAGTACGAGTGCTAAAATTGGTAAACAAGAATACTGCAGGGCATGAAATTTCAAGATTGTTTTCATCAGTTGAAAACCACTGCGTCACGAAATCGGTGTTTCATGGTCTTCCCAGTGACTTCTACTTAATATTTAATACTTTTAAGTGCCAAAAACCGTAACTCAATATTAACTCAATCTTAACTCAAACTCAACTCGAAGTCAACTCAAACTCAACTCAACTCATAACTCGATCAATAGTCTATCTCGCCACGAAACACGTATCAGACGCCACATTGGAAGCGCGTGGGATAGGTCTGGTCCAGGTTACAAAACGGGAAAGAGCGGGAGAAAAAGACGCAGTTTTTTTCTCTCCAACTCCCCGCTCCCACCCCTGAGTTTTGTTACCCGGGCCAGACCTATCCCACGCGCTTCCAATATGGCGTCTGATACGTGTTTCGTGGCGTCAACAACATCTACCGCCCGCAAGCTGGCTATTTGACACTTGGCGTTCGCAAAAGCTGGCGGGGTTTTATCTCTGGATTATTTAACCACGCGCGAGTAAATCGATGGTTTGGCACCGAGAGCGAGCGGCTACAAAGCGGCGAAGCCGGGAGGGATTTTCGCGGGCCCCGTCACTATGTCAATCGGTGGCAAAACACCACGGAGCAACCATCGATTTACTCGCCCGTGTTTAAAGAATCCCGTGATAAAATATCCCGCAAGCTATGCAGGATGCCGTAAACGCGATTGACTTGACATTTTCGCACCACATTCTCAACCAATCTGAGTGAAAATAGAAACTGTAACTTGCTCACCGCGTTCTTTCCCGCGCTTAGCTCTCGCTTCACGTTACGATTTCTGCATCTCCTTTGATTGGCTAAATTTATTACTCTATCTTGGTTTTCGCCTTTCACTTCAAAACGGGTTTTCTCTGTTATATTTGCAAGCCTAAACCTTACATAACGCCTTTTAATTGGGATTTCAAAACGGAATGTAATGCGACCAGTTAAATATTAAATCAACAGCGCTACAGTTCTTTCTGTAACAATCATTTTGAAATTCCACTAGCCAGAATTTTCTTACCCCCAAAATCACGACAATTTGCTATCCCATTCTAGTAACTCTGTCGGGAACTCTGTTAAAAATGCGACCCCATTACAGTCAATTCAATCGTGAAAATGTGACCCCATCCAGCAGCACATCCCCATTAGTCCATTAATAGGAATTATACCCCCTTCCCGGGACTTTCACTAACAATTTAGCAATTTTTTTGATTAACAAAGTCAGTCTCCAAATAATGCATAAACCGAAAGTGACTAAATTAGTTGGGGTCGCTAAAATTATATTTGCCAAAAAGTGACTAAGATGGGGGTCCCCTGGGGGTCTATAATTGGCCATAAAATAGCCTATATAGGGGTAGAGGTTCTGAGCGGCCAGCGGCACATACCCAGCGAAAATTGACCCAAGTACCCCCCTCCCCCGGGGGTGAAAGTGAACATCGTAGTTAATGAAAAAAACTTGAGCAGTTACAGAAGCCTGGAAATATCCAGGCTTTAATGGCATCGTTCAAGTTCAGAGCAGAATTTTATCCGGCTTCTTTGCAATTCTCTATCACAAAACTCATCCAAGTCCAATATACCCAAACTAAGTCGATTCGTCTTTAAAATCAAAATTGGAAAATAAACTTACCTCTCTTCGGTTTCAAGGAGATGAACACCTTGATATGTTCTTGCTAAAGCCATGTATGCTTCTCCTGAGAAGGAAGCAAGAATGTCAGAGAATGCTGACATGGCAATTTTTTTCACTAGGTATTTGTTCTTCAAAGGGTATAATGCTTTAAACTGCCGTTGTTGAGAAATGTTTTACCAGATGTGAGAATCTGGATGTCGGCATTACCATAGGTGAAACCAGAGAGACTATTGATGACAGACCAATCTCTTTGAACATTGCATTTCTGAATTTTACTGCTTGAGTAGTTTTTATACTGATCTGTAGCCTCCCACACAGTCCTTTTTCGGGGAGTCGCATTTCACCTCCTGAGGAGGGATGGCGCAGTGGTGAGAGCACTCATCTCCCACCAGTGTGGCCCGGGTTCGATTCAGAGATTCGGCGTCATATGTGGGTTGAGTTTGTTGGTTCTCTACTCTACACTGGGAAGGTTTTCTCCGGGTACTCCAGGTTTCTCCTCTCCTCAAAAACCAACATTTGATTTGATTTGTGTTGATTGTTGCTTTCTTTCAGTTTACAGTGTCCCCAATTAGTGCTCCAGCGCTAGAAGACTAGACACTTAAATAAAGTTCCTTTCCTTTCCTTTTTACGAATTGGATCCTAAAAACGACCCGTGGGAGGCTAACTGAACTGGGATGATCTAAAGCTCTTAACATGATAGGTGAAATTACAAGTACCACACTTCAATAATGTTGTCACTGCAAGAGTGAAAACCCTACATGTAACTTGCTTTGTCAAAAGTGCTTTCTTAGTACGATTGTTATGTTCTCATTATTTTACACAAATAAACAAAAATTTGGTAAAACTTGACTGGCAACAGTAGCCACTCAAAGCATTCAATTTTGATCTCTGATCCCAAAAATGATGAGAATTTTGATCCCTGAACCCACAAAAATTTGATCCCTGATCCGTGATTCCATGAAAAATCCTGCTGATCCCGATCCCAGGCGTTACGATTCCTGATCCCAGGGCTGTGATCCCTAATCCCGGCCCTTTTCAGGCCTTGATCCCTGATCCCTGATCCCATACATCCCCAGTACCTCGTTACGACCTTGATTCAGATCTTCAAAGTAAATAATGCCCCCATTGCAAATGCCCTGCTAAACTTAACTGTTCTATAGACAAATTATTATACAGTTTCTGGTTGGGGCAGGATCCCAGCCCAGAGTATCTGCATGCAGGTTTACAGTAGCCCACTATTTAAACAACTGCACCACACAGATGTTTCCTGTTTTTTACAGATGGTAAAACAGGAAACTAAATAATTTTGAGCATAGCATCAAGGTGTTTTTTTTTTTTTTGGGTGGGGTGGGGTGGGGGGTGGGGAATAATGCAAAATTTGATACTAATTCATGGCCATTTTGAATTAAACACAACAGTTTCCTTATAATTTTAGACTATCCAATACTAGTACCTTGAAACTTCAAGTATGCAGACCATTTCTGTCCCTCGTGATGAGACACCTTGGTATAAATAAAACATTAAATGCTGTATGCAGTTAAATACCCATCACTCTTCTTCTAACTTCTTGTACCAAACAATTATTAAATAAGTGGAGCAGGGCTGGCGCAGTGGTGAGAGCACTCGCCTTCCACCAATGTGGCTTGGGATTGATTCCAAGACTCGACGTCATATATGGGTTGAGTTTGTTGGTTCTCTACTCTGCTCCGAGTGGTTTTTCCCTGGGTACTCCGGTTTTCTCTTCACCTCAAAAAACAACATTTGCTTTTATTTGTTCTGATTTCAGTTGATTTGTAGTCTCCCAAATTAGTATAAGAGCACTTGTGCTCAGCTAAATACATTTTTGTAAGCTTCAGGCTTAAATAGAGTGATTGGCTTGTCACACAATACTTTCTAGGAATGAATGAATGAATGAATGGGGAGCCAATGGCTGAAATACTGTACATTGCATTTCCCTAGCAGATACTCAATTCTCACAAGTTTACATCACAGTATGATTAAAATTATTTATACAGTCAGTTATTTTATATTTCTCACATCGACCTCCCCTGCAGCTGTGCTGTACTTGGATGACACATCATGGCAAAGCTCACTGATTAATGATGCCTTGTGATTTTTGCTGATGGCTCTTCTAATTGTAACACTCTAAGGAAGCCAATGGGAAAATAAAAACACTCAAGGTTAACGTTGGCTTACAATCATAGTTGTCATAACAACAATCAACAATTTTTATAATTTGCATTTGACAAATGAGAATGTGTCCTAATTTTGTTCTGACACACTGGGTGAAATTTTGTGTAGTCTTGCCAAAAGGAATTGTTTTGGAACTGATTCTGTATTGTGTAGACTGATTCTTGTGTACAATTGTGTACAATTGTGTACAACTTTAATGCTTTGTTGGATTGAATAGGACCCTAATTACATCGTTACTCTTGTATTCCTTTAGGATTTCGGAATACGTATATTCTGGTACACGTACATGTATTGAACTCGATCTGATGACAGTCTCTTTTTCATGATCGTGTCACATGCTTAGTTTTCAAGCTTGGAACCCTACGGAAACAGAGGCTACGTATACAGTGTACTAATGATTTCCAGCCACATACTGTGAAATTATAACTTTTTCCGTTTTTTTTTTTCATCACAAAACATTCTTCTCTGTCAAGACAAACTACTGCATTGGTCTGACAAATTTTATAACGTTCTGACAGACCAATGAATCAAATCTTTCTGCTTTTCCTAAAACGTTGTACCAAGTCAGATTTATTTAATTACTTTTGCATCTGTGTTTGTTTTGCATAAAACAGACAAACAAAATTCTTGTTCAGTTTGCATTTTACTAGTAATAATGAATAATTACTTTTGATGCATTGCATTGGGAGACTTTTCCCTCAAAATGTTTTGCATTGTAACAAAGGATTAGCCCATTATAACTTCAAATAGTGTTTTTTGACCCTGTCGTCACCAGACAATTTTACTTGTCAATGGGAGGCAGTTCAAGAGCCAATGGGTTGAGATATTATACATTGATAAATACAGTAATAACATTGTACCTGTCCATTGGCAATTGACTGAAGAGAAAGTGCATTCAGTATTGGGCCTGAAAGATTGAATCAAAATAGCTCACTTTCTATTATATTACATGTAATTTAAAAATTCAGTCCTAAACAAAAGGCATCATCTCAAGGCTCTGGCGAATAAACTCATACAAATCCTTACATTTACTATATTTAGGACTGATTTGTAATGTATCGAAAGTGGGCTATTAAGAGTTGGAAAGGGTCATGTGATATGGTACTGAGTAACTGTTATCGCTGAAGTGAGAAATACATGTAGAGCTACAAAGGAAGGCAGTTGAAGCTTTTATTACAGGTGTTTCTGGAGATAAGTATACTCAGCTTCCAGTGTAGCCCTGGGTAGGGTTGACAACCAGTGGCATATTTCTCAAAAAACTTTAAACACTTTAACACTTTAACAATGTTTTCAAGACCAAAGAAAACTGTCAAAGCATTTGCAAAGTTTTATGACTTTAAATGTTTTCCTTTTGAACATACAAAACATTTTAAGTCACCCAAAGCACTCGCAAAACGTTTAAGAACTTTTGAGAAATTGACCCCCGGACACTTTATGTAGTCTTCAACCCAGCCGTTCTTTGTGTGGTCATGCAAAACTCCTCCCCACACAAACTTGTTTTGTTTGGGGAGGAGGGAACATTGTGTGACCACACAAAGAATGACTGCATAAGAGACTACACTTTATGAAGTTTATAATAGAACTTATTATTACCCATCCCAGGCTATCTTGCATTTCTAGAAATGTAAATTTCTCATTTTAAAATCTGGAGCACAATTAGCCTGCAATAATGTTATTATCACAACATCAATGCTACTAATTAAAGTCAATAAGTAACAGTGACTATAAAAGGCCATTTACAACACAAAACTGAAGCTATTGTAAAACATTAGAAGTATTAATAAAACTAATACGCATAACATTAAAATCCATGGCTGGCGCCTGACGTCTTGGCAGCCATGTACTGAACAATAACGAAAAAGTCTATATTATTAATATGCAAAACATGAGCAACATTTTGCTTTATATAATAACCCAAGTTATTCACGGATTTTGATTGGTTCTTGCCTATGATCTATTAGAGGACAGACGCACGATTGATGTCACCATCAGCTTTTATGCGAATAAAGTTCAATTCTTTATTATATAAAACAAATAGATTCCATGTTGCCGTGGGTCTGTTCAGAACATCAGTGACACACTCGGCTATCGCCTCGTGTGCCACTTTTTTGTTCTTACCACATTTTGACGTCATCTGTGATCTATTAATGAACAGACGCACGGCAACATGGAATCTATTTGTTAATAATTGTTTTGTACATTAACATGGCTGTCTAATCACATGAGTGCAAGCCAAGAATAATTATAAAAATTACCCTTTATTGTGCACACAGTACATTGATTTTGTAGCATTAACCAAGAATCAAGTGTGTGATGAATGTCGAATCCAAGATGAAGATCCACTGTCTCACCTTTGAGGTCTTTGCTTCCTTTCATTAATAAATTTTGCCATGTTTTGCAGGCCTCAAAAATACTCGCTGCTGTCTTCAAAGAATTTAAGCTTTGCTAAAAAAGGGAAAGAAAACCATAATACAGTTTCCAAAATCACCCTCATAAAAGCTATGTACATTCAATGCATTTTACAACAGCTGACATTATTCTAGGTATTCAACAGGTCTCTTATTCACATTACTATAATGATTCGAATTGCACTTGATTAAGTTGATATGCTGAAGTCTTATGTCTCCCTAGTATCCTTGAGAATTATTACCATTATGTACTTTTGATTGACTATTGAAGAGCCATCTGTGTTTCCCCATAAAGCACAAAATTAATGGCATTAATGTTACAAGCAGCAGTACTTGATTAAACCATTTAAATGCAATTTGAAAGAGCACCTGTTTTGCTAATGGCCAGTGATTACTTTATACTGTAGGCACATCATACTCGTGGTAGATGGCAGCATGACGATCAGTTTTGTCCTCAGCGCGCATGGTTCACAGCAAGTCCCCCAATCCCATGGAAGTCCCTGGATATCCCAGGCACCTAACCTCCACTAGCGATGCAGTTGTCGAAAAAAAAAACTGCCAAAAAAAAAGACCTTACAAAAGGAGAATTTCAATGGCACTTAGTTGTTATTCACAATAATATTGTTATTTTAATTTATTTACTTTCATTTTTTCTTCATCCTCCTCTTCACTGCTAATGCTCTTGTTAAGCTGTAGAAATAAATAATGATGGCATGAACTAAACATCCAGTTGGAAAACACACCACGAAAACAAAGGCAACAATATACCGGGTATTCATATTGTTGTATGGCTTTACTACAGCAAGATGTTCAAATGATGACATCATGAAAGTTGAAATTAAAAGTGGAAAGCACACGATGTGTGAAGTACAATAAATGTGTTTTTTGCTTTGTGTTTGGCAGTGCACAGCTTAATTTTAATCACCAAACTTAATGAATGAGGAAGAAAATTGATAAATGCAAACAACTAACAATCCACAGCGATCTGCTCCACAATCCAACCACGTCACACTTACCCACTGAGCATGCTCCATGTGCCACAGTCCAGCTGCAAACATCATAGAGGCCATCTCTTCATCAGTATCACTTGTCATTGTCTTCTCATCGTCACCCATTAAGTTTGACCATTTAAATCTGGAATTTGGTAAGCAATTGAAAAAATAACTTGTTTTCAAGGGGTAGGTATAAAACACAGGTCACAGGTAACAAGTCACAGGTCATTGTTTTCCCGATGAAGAAACAACCTTAACGCATTGACTCCTGGGGATTCCCCATTGACGAGTAAAATCGTCTGGCGTTAGACAGAGTAAAATACTAAGTATGGACAGTTTCAGCCGGTTTAGAGGTGAATGGGTTAAAATGGGACATTAAAATGCTAACATTAGGCCTAAGGTTGGCTTTAATGAATGTTTAGGGTTCTTTCAGTAAATTGGAAAAACAATGACCTGAGACTTGTGACCTGTGCTTTGTTTATTGTACAGTGTACATGTACCTGCTGATTTTCAAGCAAAATGTTTAATAAAAGCTGGATTCATTTGGCAATTAATTTTATTTCCAAATATGGGCATAGAAATGAGTATTTTTGCATAGGTTTTCAAAGAACTAACCTCAGTCTTGAAAAACTTTTAACCTAAAGAATGAACGAAAAATGTCAAGATATTAACATCTGACAACAAATATATCACAGTCATGTACTAGTGGCAAAAAACAAATTGTCAAGGAAAACAGATGGAGGAAGTATGGTGAAGTGCTTAGGGTACTTGCTTTGAGATCCAGGGATCCCAGGTTCAAGACACGTTCTGACCACTTGTTGAATCATTATGTTCAGGCTAATAGTCACTGGTTCAACTTCTCAGCAACACTTGTATAGCCAACTGATTTGCTTCTGGTCAGTTGGGATTCTTAAGAGTTGTTGTTGTAAGTTGTTATGTTCTGTTGTTTCATTGATTGTGTTTCAATGGCACTGAAAAGCCCCTATTGGGAGGGATCAATTAAGTATTGTCTTATACAGTACTGTACATATTGTACCGGTTAGGGAAAACAAGATGTCAACTTTCATATCCCTACCATTCACCAACATAGTGAGGTTGATAAACATTTAATTTCAAACGTGGAAATTGTTTTTTACTCCTTGCATAAAAAACTAAAATCTGATGCATGGGGGAGGGGGGTGTCCCAGGGTGTTTGAGGTGTGAATGGGTTAATTTACATTAGTATAAATACACAGGTGATTACACAAAATCGCACGCTCTCATTGGCTCGCTATCTCGGATTATCAGCCGATAATCACCTCGACGGACAAAATGGCTGCCAGTAGTCGTTTTGCCACTGTAAGTGAAGATGATTTCGCGTTGAAGTGTTTTTTTTCTCTTTTTTGAAATAATCACCTGTGTATTTATACTAAAACAATTATTCGCCTCAGTCTCGGTTATTATCCATGAATATTCACCTCGACTTCGTCTCGGTGAATATTCACCAATAATCACTTCGCCTTTGGCGAATAATTGTTAAATATCATTGATTGGTACCAACATTAAGTTGGCAATTTAGGGTTAGGCTGTAAAAAAATATTATTATATATAGGTGCCCATAGCTACCTTGTGCAGAATACTCTTTAATGTTTTGTTCATGGCAATATATTCTTTCAGTGAATTTACAATGGTTTCACTTGATCCATCAATGTTCTTCAAAGCCTCAACGATGCCTTCCCGCCTGTTAAAAACACAAGAAAGCCATTGTAAAAATCATTACCTTCAATATGAGAACTGTACTGTGGTCTCCAGTGAA
This sequence comes from Montipora capricornis, assembly GCF_036669925.1. Lineage (NCBI taxonomy): Eukaryota > Metazoa > Cnidaria > Anthozoa > Scleractinia > Acroporidae > Montipora > Montipora capricornis. The sequence goes on from NC_090884.1 coordinate 53,895,103, forward strand.
GATGGTAGAAAGGAGAGGTGATCCAAAAATGGCTTTCAGGGAACACTACCTTTGCAAAACGTATCCGGCGAGGATTAACCTATTTGCCCCTTGGGGTCCCTGGACGGGGCAAAAAAATAATTTGTATCCTCTTTATATAGAAGGCAAAGGGTTACAGTGTACATGTACATTGTAAAATGAAATCCATGGCATAACATTAAATTTTCATAAGAATGATCGCGGTCACACTTGAGAGAAGCACAGTGTAACAGTAGTTTAAAAATATGTCAACTCTCGCTGGTGTTTTGAATCCCTAGGGGAAAACTGAACAATAACACTAAGATGAAACTAAACTTCCTATAAAATGCGACCGCAACCAACGAGTCTTACTTTCTCGTAGTATCATGCACGAAGTATTCCAAGTCTTTGGGTATTCCATCGAGTGCTTTTCCAAAATTGAGGCGTTCTGTCAGCTTTTTTCCACAAGTTGGATGTGCCATAATCGCAAATCATCCGAAACAGACTCAGACGAAAAGCGAATTTCCAAACATATTCAGTGGACGAAAATGGCGTCATTAGCTTGGCACACATGAAGTACTTACCGCACACTGTTTTCACAAGCCGCTGGATTTCAGCTGTGCAGGCATTGAAAACACAAACATTGCGCGATCTTGTGTCACAAAAACAGTCACAATTTTTAGGTACGAAGTTTTCCCTTGCCACGCCAGCACAAGCACAAGCATAAGTAGCTTATGCTAGGTGAAAACGAACTTTGACAGAACAATCAAAATCAACCACGGCACCCGCCATTTTGTTCAAATGCTCATACGCGGGGAATCTGGAACGAGTTCTTTAATTGGCCAGACGTAGCAAATTTCCTTGTGTTTATGCTGCGTTTCGCTTTCACACGACGCTTATGCTTGCGTCAACCCCGTTTTCACAGTGAAATAAGCGCTCTTATTATATGGAGGAGAATGTTTTACTGGGAACTAAACCACTCGTAGATTCCATACGCCACTTCATCCGGGACCCGAGTGGCGTATTTTCCGTATGTCACCTTTGTGAGTGTCGTATCGTTCAATGACGTCACGATTCCCGTCTTTTTTTTCCCGCCTTTTTTTATAAAGCCCAGCCGTATTTGTAAAACTTGACTACTTTGAAACACAATAAAATCAGAAATATTCAATATTTAGTCTCCTTATAATAAATAGAACATTACACGTTGGCTCGAAGATATGAATTTTACGTTCTTGTGGCAAGAACAATATCTCACTCGTTCGCTTCGCTCACTCGTGAGATATTGTTCTTGCCACTCGAACATAAAATTTATATCTTCTCGCCACCGTGTAATATCCTCTATATATGCTTTCGCTTGCGTCGCGAGTGAAAAACAGGCTTAAATGTCAAAAAAATACTAAATTTTCTTAATTACACTTACGCAGTTTTGTAAGAGAAGCTTTTTTTCTATTCAAAAACATATAACACGAGACCACTTGTCTTAGTTTTAAAATAAGAGAATTATTTCAAGCTATTTTGTGTAAACCAGGTCCCAAATGCAAACCAGAACTAGATTTTGAGCGCTCACGGCGTTAAACAAATGCTTCCACAGAATAATAGTTGTATATAAATCTCTAATGAACAAAAGATACTTAGCAATGTAAATGGGTTGTGTGAAGACAAGTTATAAGTGAAAACAACTCACTTCCGGTCGCCGTCCTCGTCTCAAAAAACGCGCGTGCTTAAGCTCCCTATTCACTTTGTCCCCGCTAACGTCAACTGCATGGACTTTTGGGTCAACCCCCGCCCCCACCCCCCCCCCCCTCCCTCCGCCCCTCCTTAATGTCCACTTGAAATTTTGCTGCTTTAGAAGTCCCTGTCCGGCTCCAGTCGCTACTGCTGATTAGGAATATTAAAATGCACTTTAAGTACAGGGAGAGGTCAACGAAAGGTATCAATATAATTGATTCATACATATCACGGGGAAGACCTCACACAGCAATGACCACAACCAGGTTGCTGACCAGCGGCCTTCGTTAAAACAATGGTTTGCTGCGGGTGCTCGGGCTCAGAAAACCTGGTTTTGGTCATTGTTATTTGTCATGTATGCGTTACTCTTGCCGCAAGCGTTCTTCTTTGTTGGCCGAGATGTCAAGACAACTAGCCTTGTTTGGAATGACTGTGAAAAAACTAAACGTACAGGATACCTGATCTACAAAGACCCAATATATAAGTATGAAAAGTTTATCGCGCATTTTTTTTTCGGCGATACAAAGGTCAAGGTCTTGCAAAGGAAAGTGTTGTTCGATCAGCCAAAGAAAAATGGCGAGAGCTTTAGGATACAGTAAAAACGTTCACAATGTAAAATGTAGAATTTATGGTGACTAAGGACAGAGTTTAAAAGATTACAATTTACATTCTTTTCTTGTTAAACTTGCCCTTCTTTCTCTTCAATTTTGTGACACGTGCTTTACCCCCTTTCCCCCCCCCCCCCCCTTAAACGTCCTGTTGACGTTAAGCGGGGAGGACAAAGTGAATATGTCGACGGCCCCTTACAGTAAGCGACGTTCACGGGCAACGGACAGAAACCGGAAGTGAACATTTCACACGCCAGGACGGTAGTCTTAAGTAGATTTTTGAACTAAATCGTCTCTAATAGTGAAAAGGTACTTAGCAATATAAATGTGGTAGTATCCAGACAACCTGAACAGCTAACGTCCGGTTGTCGCTTGCGGCTCAAAAAACGTCGCGTTCTTTAAGTTTTCTTCTGTTTCGTTAAGCAGAAACACTGTGGCGGTGCCTTCGATGTGATGTATTTCATGTGGCCGAAACTAACACTGAAGGCATCTGAAGTAATTTCTATTTGACGTGACAGGGAAGTAAAAGACTCTAATCAGAAGAAAAGCAGAGCAAGGAATTCGGACGCCCAAATTATCTGCACGAAGGCACCCCAACTGATCTAGGCCGGGGCCGGCAGTTGAGGGTCTTTTTAACACAGTGTGCGAAAACAATAGCACTAAAATGGTCATTTCTTAGCGGTTAAGAGTTATCGAGACACTTTTAGTAAGACAGCTAGGAGCATTTGGAACTTGAGATTCAAGCTGTTATTTTTGTGGAGGAAAATCCCATAGTGCGAAGTTTACCGTCCCCCACTCATCGCGAGAAAATAAATGAAAAGGAAAATAAAACATCTAGGAATTTTAGACACCTGAAAGATTTTTATTTCTCAAGCGTTTGATGGATCTGTTCCTTAATGCTTTTAACTTGTTTACCCCGTGTGTCAACCCATACCAAGACTACTCTATGTGACAGCATTTTCACAGATGAAGCTATGTTAAGCTTACAGGAGTGACCATTGTCTATCCCATGGGTACTAATTTCTCATGCAAGACTTGCGATTAGCTGGAAAGGACTTGTTTCGCAGAGAAATCAATCTAAAAGCTGAACTCGGTCTGCAAAAACACCGTTGCACAAATACAATATATAGTTGTGCGTTTCTTATTATGGGCTCCTTTTTCTCTTGGCTCCTACCCATAAATCCTCCTGATAGTTAATTATTCGCCGCCTATCCATCTCTCTGAGCTCAAGTCTGTCTGTCTACCCTATTCTAAAGTTTTACTTTCCTCTCTTCGGTTTATTCGCCCACTCTCAGATTTCGATTTCTTAAGCTTGTCGGAAAGGATAACAGCGGTAAAAATTTTCAGCCGTTTTAGTAACGAAATTTTCCGGTTATAGGTAAAGTTCCATTACTTTTAATCATGACAGAGACTTTGAGGGGAGAGAAAACCTTAAGGCCTGGCCAAATGCGCGCAACATTTCAAAGCGACATCTTGCAACATTGTTGGGCACAACATGTTGCATACGTTTGGCTGCTCTGTTGCGATATGTTGCAACATGTTGGATGACGTTGGATCAAATTTGAAAACGGTCAAACTGATAAGGGAGACCACGATCTCTTGAAAACAAGGACCCTATAGTTCGCTTCGAAAGAGCCTTTAAATGAATTAACAATATCGTTTTTGCAATGCGTGCCAAACGAACTGCAATTTTTAGAACATGAGGAGTACTTCGATCCCTGATAAAATGAAGGAGGAAAGAGAGTATATCTGTTGTCGGTCAAATCCGGTCTCAGGTTGAATCCGTTTTTACCTGGAAATTGGTGATCCTCATCATTTTACTTAGGTTGAATATGCATTCTACCCGAGTAGTTTAAAACCGAAAAAAAGGGCTGAAAACATGCACCTATACCTTCCCTCAAGCTCTATTACGCATCTCAACAAGCTCGGTTTCTGTATTCATATACTTAACCATTAAGTCTCAACATTACAGCAAAGTAAGGAAACATACAACTGTATTGTGCACCAACCGGTAATCGAACCCGGAGTCCTGTGTCTTTACTACTACACTACAACGTCGAACATACTCAAACCCAACCCAGTTCTTTTCATTATTTATAATTACTTTTGTATAATAAGTCAATTGATATCCACGTATAATAACCAAAACTAATCATAACCTGACCCTAATTTTTCGCTAGGCTTAATTTAGGCTCAGCTCCAAAAAAAGTTTCTTCAATTCATCTGAGTGTGTATTCAACCTAGGTAAATGAGGATTTATTTTAACCTATTGTAGATAAAATTAAGCCTGGCAACGGATTTTACCGGCAACATGTCCACCATACACGCCCTATCCCGCGCGGGTAATTCGTCTAATTTCTCTTTTTCTCTTGGATAATCGAAATACAGCGAAACAAATTTAACACGACATTTTGATTTCATTGTGGTTTTATCAAGGTGATGATCTCTTGATAGGAGGGCTATATGGGGAATCCACTCTCTTACCTTGATGATCTCTTGGCTGAATAAGTATAGTTTGTCGCGAATGGAGCCCAATCGTGTGTTCTATGTGGAATTCCCTCTTTTTATTCTGTAGTAACTCTCATTATGGCGTATAATACGGTAAACACCCGCATATAAGAACAAGTGGATTAAGAACATCAGGCTGAAATTTGGCCAATAAAGCACCATATAACTGAATAAGAACAAATTTAGCCTGATAAATAAATCTTGTTCTTAATACAAAGGGAAAGGGTATTAGGATAAGGAAACAATACAGTACAATAACTCACATCATAGCACTATGGTATTCAGGACCATTACAAACTATAAAATCTATTACAAAACAGCATTGTATGTTAATTAAACCTCTAGTAATATATAATTTGAAGTATTTCTGAAACCAATTTTAAGAACATTTTAAGAACACTTTCAGGTTGATTTCTCACTAAGCACCCCTCAAATAAGAACACGATCAGCCTTAAAGCTGAAAAAAGTGTTCTTACATGCGCGTATTTTTTGTTACTGTATTTGAAATTCGATAAAAGTATTTTTTGTGCAGACTTGCTTCTTAATTCCCTTTCATCATGTATTGACTATTTATAACTTCTTGAGAGCAATGGCTTCCTGGATTTTAAAACTACCCGTCTTGATTAGCATTTTCGATTTGCGGAAAAGTGGCCGATTAAAACTTCCCATGCTCATTAGCCGTTCCAGCTCTCCACTCCGTTATTACGTCTGAGAGCACATGCCACATTGAAGGGACTGGCCAGAAGATCCGGAAAATGCTGCTTGTTCTCTTTTCTCCATTTGATTCTGCGGTTTTGGAACCAGATCTTTATCTATCAATATCAAAAATAAAAATCAGGACATGGGCCATTTTTAAAATCACCTTTAACTGTTTTCTATCATTTTTTTCAAAACGTCCTCCTAACTCGTGAAAGTTTAGGAAAACTCGAAAACGCTGTGGAAACACGAGCCGCAGGCGAGTGTTTCCACATTTCTCGTTCTCCCAAACTTTCACTCGTGTTTCTATAACTCGATAGAAACACGGTACATGTTTTCTATTTCTTAAATAACGGGTTTGCAGAACATTGAATTTAATCAATGCTGTATTATAATTCACTACAATGCTTGTCCCAGCACGACTCAAGGCAATGCAACTAACACTACTGTAGCTGCCTGTCACTGAAAGTACTCTATTTAGAGTGATTTTACTTGACCCGTGAAACAGAGAATAATAGTTATTGTGTAACACTACCTCCTAATTAGACCTATTGTTTTTCTGTTACTCAGACTATTTAGATCTAAAACGGTAGTGCAGTTAACAAAAATGTAAAATAAAGAATTTCACTTAATAAACGAAGAAAAGTATTACAATAACTGTCGTATAATTTATCTCTTCAGTTGTGTCATTATTGTGTGTTCTGTTTTTGTGTCAGCTTTTTCATCCTCGATCTTGTATGCACCATGTGATAGGGGCTTTTACGCACATATAGCGTGTAATATTCCACGATATATATATATATATATATATATTTCACGGGTCAAGTAAAATCACTCTATAGTTAGAGGGTGCACTTTAAATGTTATGAAATTTCCCGGCGTTGGAGATTAATTCTTTCAGTTTCTTTTTTTAAGTACAGTTATGAAGCAAGAGTCATAGTATAACATTCACAGAGCCATAACCGACCTTCGTATAATGCATGCAGACGGTCAAGACTTTTTCAGTTGGTGGAGGTAATTTCTATTCGATTCGTAATTACGGTTTTCCCTTGTCTTCCAAGATGACGAATCATGGATATTTTATATTTAATGGAGTGCCTTGACATTTTATCTTCCACATCCTTCCCCACCCTAAGGGCACTTTTTTTGTACATTTCTTTTCCCTTTAACTTCGTCCAGCAACCCGACCAGCCCTTTCCCCGACAAGCTCACTCAACAATCAGAAAATACTGCCAGGCGATCTGGTGACGTGATTCGGAGGCCTGGGGAGAAAAATTTTAACGCCGTATCCCGCACGCGGCCTTATTTTCGAAATTCAACATGGCAGAGGTGAGGTGAGATCTCGTCGGGTCTACTTGAATGTTCATTCAGTAACAGGAAATGTGGTAGACACGGAATGATCTGTTGAATTTTGGCGATGGAAATACTGCAGGGAATTTGGAAACAACACCTAAGGCCGCGCACGGTAGTGGAATTCGGCGCTAAAGTTTATCTTCCCAGTCCTCCAAATTACGTCACCAGATAATCTGGTGATGCTAACTTGATAAAACACGAGAGCTGACCTGTGTCTCCGACAGATTTAGCGCCTCTGCTAACTGTTGTCTCTCAGATCCTACCAAATATTGTTGCTCCTCAAACTCAGATTCAAGGCGATTTATCTGTTCGCTTGTGAATATGGTTCGCTTTCGACGCTTCCGCTTGTTGCTAGTGGCGGTAGTGCATCGATACTGCGTTGAATCATCTGTGCTATCTATACAAATGTAATAGAAACAATTTAAGCGAGGAAAAGGAAAGGAAAGGAATTTTATTTAAGTGTCTAGTCTACTAGCGCTGGAACACTCATTGGGGACGCTGTAAACTGGAAATGACGATTAACACAAATCAAATCAAATTTTGGTTTTTGAGGAGAGGGGAAACCTGAGTACCCGCGGAGAAAAACCTCTCGGTGCAGAATAGAGAGAAGCAACAAACTCAACGCACATATGACACCGGCTCTGGGAATCGAACCCGGGCCACATTGGTGGGAAGTGAGTGCTCTGATCACTGCGTCATCCCTGCCTTAGAGAGCTTTTCTCCGGGTCCTTCGGTTTTCTTTCCTCCTCAAAATCGACTCTCAGTCAGCTACACCCACCAGCGGACGGATGCCCTCGATAGGGATAATCTCTGGTAATCTTTCACTGAGTGGAAAAAATAAAGCTGCTTTTGTTATTATTATTAACGTCAGTCTCGATGCTCTTTGTAAAATAAGACGGCGAAGACATTGATAATAACTTAGGGCGCTTTCCTTTTGTCAGAACTGGCCGGCCAGACCCGTCAGTTTGCAAAGAAAACACAACAATTTGAAGGAATACTTGCTTAACGATCGCTCGCATTTTTCTGGAAGAGGATATATCATCCACGCCGAAAGTCTGTTAATTCGAAGGCGTTGTAGAGCTAGTCCTTCCAAATGACAGGAATGGCCGGTTAGTTTGTCAAATGGAAAGCGTCCTTAGACAGTAACTAGACCCTCCGTGAGCGTACACTGGGTTGCCTGTGGTACGTGCACCCTTCCAGACAATTTTTTTCAAGTTAGGGGGTTATTAAGAAGTCATACCAGAAGAGGCCCTTTGGCTCACAGGTCCTCACACGTTCGTACGACGAAACAGATCTGTCCTTGTGTAATATGTAGCTCTAACAGGGCACGATATTGTTTTGGTATTGTCTATCATTGTAGTGCCATGGTAGAAGTCTTGGGTAAATAGTCTGAGAAGACATGTGGTTAGTAGCAAAGTACTGAACCCAGAAAGATTGAAGAAAATAAATGGGAAGTGAGAAACATTGGCTTCTGGGCTGACATGTTGATAAACTTCTTTTCACCACAAGTTTAAGCGTGCCCTCTGAGCATCTGGCAGCTTTGTAATACCGAAGTTCAACCCCGTTCGGCGAGGTTAGTGTTTGGATGGGAGACCAAAACAATATAACCCTCGTAAAACAGAATCATCGGACCGAAAATACTATTAAAGCTAACAAAAATCAAACTCACCAAGGTACAGATTTTGTTAGCTTGCTTTATGCAAAAACAAATATTGATGCAAAAGTAAATAAATATTAATACACAGTTTTTAGAAAGAGCAGAAGGAAGTTTCCAGGACGGTCGCTCGAGAATAACATATTTACGACATGAAAACAACATTAATTTTGAACCGTGAATATAGACTATAAACAGTTACGATCAGCGACAAACATTTTGGGAGATTTTTGCTACGTTCAATTTTGTTATTGTATGTTTTGGCTGCACAAATAAATCGCAAAATCGAAAGTGACATCGCCGGAATTCAGTGGGCGCCGTGATTAAGTTACCGGGGCATGTTTACTTGCCAAACAGTGAAGCATCTTTGTCAAATGATGGCAAGATACCGGGTTTTTGTAAGTTTCTTTTTCTGTTAAGTGTTATAAAGTTTGACAATGAAATGAGCGAAGTCAAAACAAAGATCACAATCGCCCAACTCTTGTTTATGCAAAGTCAAAATTTACTTTCCAAGACGCGTTCGACGTTATTTATCACCAAGGTAATTTCATCATTTTGGAAATAGCAGCTACTTTATTATTCATCTGCGTCCCAATTTTTCACTGATTTTGGGGCTCATTTTGTTGAAACTCAAGCACGCTTCCAACAGGCCTTTGAACCCTTTCTGCTTACAGAGCAATACTAAAAAACATCTCCCATATCACATTTCAACCTTAAGCTCGGAAATTCAATACACAACATGATATTATAATTCACAAAGGCCGAAAATACCACAGAATCCTTTTCCAACGAAAAATTTATTGAAACAAACAACATATTTGCTCTTAGAGGCGAAAACCTCTTCCTATTTCATTGCGTGCGTGAAGACAAGAAACTCAATCGTGTCAAATTACCATAAAAATCATCATCGTGATCATCGTGTCAAATTACCATTATCAATCGTGGCAAATTACTTCAGGGAAATACAGCTCACTTTGATTTCGGCTCGACGGGCGATAGATTGTTGTCGAAGTCCATTACTCGTCGCTTTTAAGATTCCACCGCCTGTATAACCAATTGACTTGCTATTATTGAGCTTCATAAGGGTATATTTTGTTCAAAGATCCACTAAAACGCCATTCGCGTTACATGACTTTCGACGCCATTGCCGGTTAAGTTAATCGTTCTACTGTGTCCACCAGAGAAATCTACGCATTTCCCACTACCCTCTCGATCCTAAGAAAATACGCGCAGAAGGCTCTATGCACAAAGACACCACTTAGCAGGGGAGTGACAGGCAAGACTTTTACCGACACGGAAAAAAAAAAAAAAGAAAAAAGAAAAAAAGAAAAAAGAGAAAAAAAAATAAAACAAACTAACTAAACGCAGACCCCAACTGGGTTTGCCATACTGGCAACCCAGTAAAAAGGAAAATATAGAAAATTTATACGAACAAGTTTGTGTGGAGTATTAACCATCCACCTGCTTGATCTCGGCCAGAAGACTGGCTAAAGGGGATGTGCATATAAGAAAGGAAAAAAATACCCTGTCCCTAAAGTGAACTATACACTCAGGTCTCGGTACGATGGCGCAGACTCTAGAGTGGGATGGGAATAATCGAATTAAATAATAGCTGCGGAGAATGCTCTATGACTATGCTGTGACCTGAATCATGACCACCTTTCTCTTGCTGTTTCACGAAGTCTCAGATGCAACTTGTATGGGTAATATTACAACGACCTTAATGCAATGATCACTCACTTGCAATTGCCATCTCATGCTTACACATCCAAAGTGGACACCCTGGAAACCCGCTAATAAAAGCCTAGATTTTTCCAAATATCCTAAAAGGTTCTTTCATAAATAATGTTTACAATGAAATTAAACAGACCCTTTTTGCACTTTAAAGTCAAGGCTACATCGTGCGTTTTCGATTTATGAATATTTAGCTTTGACTATATTTGTATAGGTAATCACATGATTTTGAGCGCAAGTTGAAATAAATAAGCACGTATAATTTTTTTCAATACATATCTTTTATATGTTCAGTAGAGAATTGCCAATGCTTCGGCAATGAGTGATGTTCACACAGTTTTTTGTTCCTTTAGATCACGCATATAAGCAATTGCGTGTTACATTCTAACAATTATCTTTGTATGTATCAACCGTAGCATTGGACAAAAAGAGAACTTTGTCCTTGACAATAGAAAAACAACTTCGCACTTTTTGCAAATGGTTAACTTATTTGTAGCTGATTAAATTTTAGTTAAACGTGATTCTTTTATAATTGATGTAACTTTTTCAGCAGTATCAATACTAGTTTACAAATGCGGGTGTATAGTATTCCATTTTGTCACCTCGATCTGATAAAAGTGTTTACTTAATTTCTCAAAGTTCAATCCATGGTAACATGTGAGGTTTCGCACATTGTAATGTCAAATTTCTTTAGGTTTTCCGTAGATTTTATTTCCTTGATGGCATGATTTCAAAAAATCTGTTAAAAAAAAAAAAACAAAACCTTTTTTACCCTTAAAGAACTCTCGGAAGAATAAAACAAATGAAAATAATATTAAAGTAAAACACCCTAAATAGAGAATTACGGCTTCTTTGAATGAATAAAATGTATAATACCTTTTTCAAAAAAATGTTAAATTATTGCTATTTATCCCAGTTCCATTTTACTTAAAGGGAAAGCGCTTAAATTGAAATAGGAGCAAAACATAGTCAGTAGGACTCTTTCAGAACGTACCGTTGCTTGACGTAACATTATCACAGACAGCGCCATTTGCCTGTCTTTGCCCCAGAGTGTCGTTTGACGGGGACGTGGAGTGGCGTCTTAAAACTGGCACAGCAGCAGACGGCTTAACGGCGACGCGGTAGGGCCGAAAAGAAGGTGGCCGAAACGCATGTACGGAGCTACCCGGAAGTGGAACGGGTAACTGCGGATATATCCCCGCGGGATAGAAACAACATGGTTGCAAAGGAACTGAAAGCGATCTTCCCGGTGACGGAGTGCACAAGGGGCACAAGACATGAGCTGAGTGGAATGGAACCCGATATCCAGAAAGTTGCAGCATGACGCTCTCTTCTGTTTGCCAAACCAGTCTGGCAAAGCTTAAGAAAAGGAGTAAGTGGTCTCCTTGGTGACCCAGGATGTACTGGAAGAACTTGGACGTCTAATTAACAAGTTATCGCTTACATAATAACGCCAAAATGAATTTAAACAGAGCCTTTTATGGAACATGATAAGATTTCTGTTTGTCCAAAGTTAGCCACAATAAAATAATGAAATTGATTCTCTTTCCCTTCAGTACTTTTTATTTCATTCAAAGGAGTTAATTTATGTCATTTATGTGATTCGCTCGTATAGGGACACACAACAACACATGTAGAAATTCATTTATTTAACTTCATAATACTTAAAAGGAAAACAACAGCAACAACAATCTCGCCGGGAAAATACAAAGTGTAAATTAATACGTACAGGAAGACGTCTGGGCCATCTAACTAGCTGTAGCTAGGCGAGTAGATTGCTCAAATGGGGAAACAACAGTACTTTGCTTGAACTCACGACACAATTAACAAGGAAAACTCGGGACCGTGTCACTAAAGGTTGGCAGCAGCGCTAGCCTACCTATTGAAATTCGTG
>NC_090884.1:53917274-53922274 GCF_036669925.1 Montipora capricornis
ACTAGGGAATTAAACAATTTCGTGACTTTTCCATGACGTTAAATTCTATTCCATAATCTGTAACTTGAGTAAATGTTTCATGTTTTGATGCCTAAAGGTTGTTAATAATTTGTAGTTTTGAATAACAGTAAAACGGATTCCACAAATACCTGTTAACACCCGCGTCCGCCATCTTGAGTGATCTTGCAGGAACGATGGCCGCCATCCCTCCTACTAATGCCCCACATGCCTCTGCACGAGAGTGACAGTATGCGCGAATCTCCACATACTGGGGACTCAAAGAGCTGTCAATATGGACATAAGGCCCCACTAAAGTCCCACATGTCCCGGGGTGGGGAGGGGGGGGGGGGAGTGGTCGGGTTTACTTTGACTTGTGCATTATCATGATCGATTTTACTTCGCGCAATCCTAGAAATGTACTACAACTGAAGATTAGCCGAAAAAAAATCACCAAATAAACCTTCATGGGTCTTCATGGGCAACCACATTAAAATAATACTGTAATTCTTTTTTTTTTCTTCTTTAGAAATCTATTTCCAAACAGTCCAACGATAAAATGCTTGGTTATCTCTAAATTGTACAAATTAAAATGTCAAGCTAGCTTACAAGATTGCAAATTCAGTGAAGTTCGGAGGAAGAATTAAACCGGTTTTTGCCGCAATATAGTCGTCGAACGGTACAGAAAGTAACATTCCCCATGCTTTAAGTGTGTTTTTTTCCAAATTGAAGCCAAAGGTAACTTTAGAATTCGTTAGTAATTCCTCCCACGGTAAATAATTCTGGTCAAAACAAAATGGCGTGCATCTGCCTTAGGCTTTTGTACATTATGCTAGCATTTTAGTGAGGCAAAAGCATTGAGCATTATTCAAGCATTTTAGTGGCATTTTCCCAGAATTTTTTTTTCGAGAAACTAAGAAAGAAATTATTTTTCTTAGAGAAAATGAAGACTAAAACTCAACTTTCTAGGGATAGTCAACTAATCTCTGTTCTTAGCCTCGTAGATGATTTCGAGGATTATGTTTTTATGGCTGTATTTATGAACTTGTATACGTTGTTGTTACTTGCAACACTTGTATGTTTTTGTAAGTGTTAACAGTTAACACCCTGTTAAAAATGTTGAAATTAATTTAAAAAACCGTTTGTATAATGAGCATTATCCGAGCATTTTAGTGACTTTTTTGGGGAGACCGAGCATTTTAGTGGGAGAATTAGAGCATTAAGGTGGAGCATTTAAGTGGGGAAACAAATTAAAAGCATAATGTACAAAAGCCTAATCTGCCTTCCACGCATGAATTATGTGATGGAAGTAAATTTGATTGGCCGATAAAGGACACATCAATCAATGAAAAAAAGGGGGCGGAAAGATTTCCGAAGAGGAATTTGGTCAGGCTCTATTTTTCGTTTTGCCAACTCCCCAGTACGTACCACGCGAAACTAAAATAGAACCTGATCGCAGGCTAGGTCGTCACGGTCAAAAAGTGTCAGTACGTAAATTGTCACGTTCTGCTTAAATAATTTTTAGCTGTGGCAACCTTACGTGGCCTTTATTTTGTTTCGTAACTTGAATCCTTTCTTTAAATTGAAATTGTTTCTGAATGAAACCGCAAATCGGAAAAATTCGTGGTACTAGATCCGTTTTCGGATTTGACCAAAGGAACGAGCCCTTATTCTGCGAAAGTTTATTTCAGATAGTCCGATGAGTACACAAACACATATTGCGTTTTTCTTTATTATTAGCATTTAACCGCTTTTTTAAATATTTCGTAAGATTCAATAATGGAGCATGAGATTTTTAGGGGTTTATTTTTGGTTCAGGAGAATTTTTCCCCATTCGAGCATCCTCGTCACCTGGATCCCTCCTGGGCAATTCCGATAAAGTTTAATCTTGTCTTGATGCAGTACTAGAGACTATCATGTTAAGGTTGGTTTAGTTCATCGGAATAACACCGAATCACTGAGCAGTCTTGTTTGTGCATTGTCTAAGTGTTGTCAATGCTGCATATATCCAGACTGAGACGTTTGCCTCTCTTCATGTCGTTTAACATACACTGTACTCACGGTATGAAAAAAAAAACACACTCTTAAATGTAAAATCAGCCTAAGATTCGTTTTAAAGAGGAATTTATTCTTCCACAGGCCCATTTGTTGACAAACCTCTTGCCATCATTTGCAATGCTTCTGAAGATTTCCCTGATTTTGGTAAGTCAAGCAATTCTAGGTTTTAGTTCATAAATTTCCTTTAATAAGAACCTGGAAGAAAATCCCACTTAGTTGCCGAAGTCCAAAGATTTCGAGGTGGAAACAGCAATATCCTTAGTCAGGGTGGATAAACGAAGATTGTAAGCTATGTTTCCTGCTTCTAACCAAAATGTTTAGTGTAAATGAAAAGTAAGCCCTTTCTGAGACGGTGCCTCCTAACTATAACTGAACTGGTCACTTAGAATTAATTTAAATTTATTATATCATGCCCCCCCCCCCCCCCCGCCACGTACACACGCGCGCACACACCCACACACTACCATTGCCAAGTTATTTTGGTTGAACGTAGACATCGGTCCATCAGACAACAAAAGGGTTTGATATCAAACCCTTGAAAAGACGCAGTCTTTACTTAATAAAACGTTATCGGCTTTCACTTATTTGTAATTTTACTTAATTACTTAATTACCTACTTTTTGCGTCTTAATTGCTTATCCCTTTGCTACTCTCCTTCCCTCATTCCTTTGTTCGTTCGAGGTGTCTGCTTTCTCTCTTTCATTCTCTCTTTCTCTTTTCTCTATGCCTCCCTTTCTTTCTCACTTTCTCTTCCTGTCTTTCACCCGAGCTAACATCCAACGTTTGACTTTTTTTGCCTTCCATTCTTTGGCAGGCCGTATGTGCTTTCCTTATCAATCTTCCAAACGCTGCTAGCGACATTGTTGGTAAGTACGTTTAATGTATACATTTTCCTAGGTTTTTAGGGTGCTCAGTTTTCGTAAACTGTCATTGTTGAATCTTTTATTTTCTATTTAATTCAAGACTTTATAAATTTTACAAGGTTAACTGAGAACAAGGTACACCACTGTGCGACTTATATTTTCCAGTATAATCATGATTTTAGAGCTAAAAGTACAAAGTAATATATAGAGTTAGCCAAGCCTAAAAGCGGAGCTCCCGGGTTGTTTATTCTTACTGACTCTAGGATTAGTGAAAATAAAAGGCTTTGGAATTGTCCGCGTTTTGGTTTTCCCGGATATTGCTTAATTATGACAGTTTCTTCGCTGCCTAACTAGTGAAGCGAAGTGAAGCGGAAGGTTCAACTGCCACAAAGAATGCCGTGCCAAAATCCCAAAAACTAAATCTTCTTGGCTTTTAAGTTTGAAATAGTTGCTTGCAAGATTCAAACAGTTTTCAGTACAAGTCTATGCAACAGAAATGACATGAAAAACTCGCTAGATGATGTTTTTGTCGAAATTTTAAATTTAGCGGGCTGTACAGCGGGCCGTACTGTAGAAATACGGCTCTCTAATTTAGCCAATTACAGCGCGCGTACTATCTGAGAGATATAATAATGGTCACATTAGCATACATGGAGGGGTGGACGAACGTACGGTCGTACGGTTGTACGGTGAACAAAACCAAATTTTCTCCCATCGATGAGTTACCATATTTTCTTAACTATGGAGCTCCGCTATTATTCAATAATGATAGTAACCAGAGTATCAGGCGTTTCCTAGAAGAAATAGGAAAGGAAAGCCTGACACAGAGCCTTTCAATTAAACCTTCCACCCCCATCACAGCACGTTACGCGTCTCCGAAAAACTAGCCAATCAAAATCACTTCCGGTAGGCACTTGACAAATGTTTCAACTGCCATATGTCAAAGAACGTTCGGCTGGAATTGTGTAAATAAACTTTTCACCAATAAATGCGCGAGGTTTGAGTAGTTGGTCTTGAAAGTCTACCCACAATAATTGTGCTGCAATGGTGCCACTGTTCTTTGAGATTACATACAAAGAGTTTTCTTTTCGATTATTTTAAACGGAAAGCCAGTCATAGTTATTGGTCTTGATCACCAACGCCTTCTGTGTAAAGAGCTGTTAATCGTTTCAAGTCTTTTACCGAGTTTGATACAACAAATATTTACGGCTGTTTCTGTTGGAGAAATATCGGAGGAAGTGTCAACTGCTTCCTTACAATCTGTTGAGGGAGATAAGCATCGAATTCTAGAACAACATCATAGATCGCCGGCTGGAATTACTCCGACGGCGTCAAAAGGACAGCTACAGTTCTGCTTCAAAAATGTCAAGGACCAAAGCCCCGACCCTCAACGAAAAGGTCTCTATTTGGAGAAAACCCTGTCGTCGAATATTCGGTTGTCCCATGAAGAAATAAGCCATTTCTGAACATTGCAACAGACGTTTTTTTGACACCAATTGTGAAGGAAAGTCTGGGAAAATACCATCAAAACAAACAAGTACTAGTACTGACGTTATCGGCGCTTTTAAATAAATATAATTTTAAAAATTGGGGCTCCCTAGATCAAACTGACGTTTACAGAATTAACACTTTTCTAACGGCAGGATGCTGCAAAAGCGAGGTA
The DNA here is from genome assembly GCF_036669925.1 of Montipora capricornis. Classification (NCBI taxonomy): domain Eukaryota; kingdom Metazoa; phylum Cnidaria; class Anthozoa; order Scleractinia; family Acroporidae; genus Montipora; species Montipora capricornis. The sequence continues at coordinate 53,921,856 of NC_090884.1, forward strand.
ATGGATCCCATCCAAACATGATTCGAGTACAGCGTCAATCTTGACAAAGAAATTACTGCGTGGAACGATCAGATGGAAAAAAAATTGTAAACACGTGAGACTTGTGAGTGAAGTGATCGCATCCCAAAACGGATCCTCTGAAGAAAGTGACTGTATGGACTTGAGTTCCGTTGACTTCTCCCTCAAAATTGTGGAAAATTTAAGCATTTCGATGCACAAACCTACGAATTACATGTATGCACTGAGCCGCTTAATTCCTTCTACCTGTGATATAACAGATCTCTTCAATACTTTGAAGTTGTTGAAAAAGGAGAAGCTGTCTTTGTACAGGTTAAAAAATTGGAAAAAAAAAACAATATTAAAACGTTTCATGAATTTTATCAGTGGTGTATTTTCCAGTAAAACACTCCTCATGGCTG
>NC_090884.1:53932274-53959774 GCF_036669925.1 Montipora capricornis
AATATTTGACAGAGATGCGAAGATTCGGGGGCTAATGTGAATGTTTTGAGGCCAATCTCTTAGCCGATGATATATCAGCCGAAATACCAAAGAATAAGCTAGAAAGGGTTTTCTTTATTTTACTTTTATAACTCTCCCATTATTTTCATACTGTTTAAAAACCACTGGTAAAAAGCCAGTGTTGATCTAAGGACGAATGCACTCGACTGACGTAAACAAGTACATACGATTGGATCAATTAACTATATTTCCACTCTGTTTAATTTGGACAACAACTTGACAAACTGTCTTGTGAAATTAAGTCTCACAACGCCTCTTGGATGAAAAACTCTTCCCTTTTCATCTCACTGGACAAATCAACGTAGACGGGGATTATTGATTGATATATATATGTGCTATGATTTAACAGTACGGCGTGGAAAAAAGTAGCCAAAAAAAAAATAGCCCAAAGGATGCATTATAAAATATTGCTATCTCTGCGTCTTGTTTTGCATTATCAGCAAAGGCACAGCTTTTGTTCCTAGTGCACCTCTACGAGCTTGCAAGAATGTTCCTTTAAAAAATGAAATCAGCTAGTTTTTATGGAACACATTCGTGGTACCGCGAATAAAAAGGGAACAAACAAAAAGTGTAACGAGAAAGAAAATCCTTTTTTTGTAACATTTACCACGCAGATATTATGAGTCTATCTCAGTAATTTATATTTATAAAAGCTTTTTTCTTACATTGCATTAAAAAATCACTGTTCCCACCTCACAACCTGAAGACTGCATTGTTAAGACGACACAGGGTAAATGCTGCGTTTTTCCATTTACCTACGGCGGAAAGGTTTACCAGAGTTGCACTACTAAAAACCATGACAAGCCTTGGTGTTCAACAACGGCCAATTATGATCAGGATGGTCAATGGGGAAATTGCTTATCAAGTAAGTTACGATTAATACATATGATTTGAATTTTTGATAAATTGATTTTCAAGGTTGTAAGCGAGACAGACAAAGATGGGGGAAAATGCATGTGTAGGAAGGCAATGACCATCATGAATATAAACCAGTCACACACAACACCCGCAACTGCACGATAAGTCCTTACCTATATGGTCCTAAACAACCATATAACCCGACAACAGTAGTAGCCATTTTGTAAACAAGAGGCTACAAGTAGCCTATACTCGGGCCTTCAAAAGTACAGTGGTGTATGGTTAATTTAGCACTAAAGAAAAGAAAACAGAGAAGTTTGTCCTTCTCACATCGGCCTTACATTGCGAATCTCATGATTTTCGACTGTGTATGTAGTGAATACCCGGACCCAGATTATCTTCATTACAGGTGGTGGCAATGACCACTGGACCATGAAAACGAGGTAAAAATAGTGTATTTATTCCAAAGTGGCTAAGCACATTGTTATTTACTGATCAATGGGTATTTGTGCTGAGTGTTTGAGAAAGGAAACGCTAATTGAACGGTTTAAGATGAAACGAAATGACTCATCGAAACGTCTTTTGCAGAAAGAAATGAAAGAGAAACTAAGTTCAGATGTGAAAACATCTTTCCATGACCAAACTTTCATGCAGTGGTGCACGTAAAGGTCACTTTGTCACGTGCGTGACACGTGAAGATGTGCACTATATCTCGACACTTGAAAATACTTTCAGAAGTACACAAGTTCCTTGAGGATGGCCTTGCCAAATGAATCCATAGCACGAGAATCAAATATTTAAAATATACCATTTGTTGTAATTTAAATACTCACAGTAATATGCACCCAATTGTCAAAATACATATATGTTATTTGCCAGCTGGGAGGTCCGTATAGGGAAAAACTGTGACCGAGGCCTTGAAATTGCTGCCCGAGGCCGCAGGCCGAGGGCTGCTTTTTCAAGACCGACGTCACAGTTTATTTTTTTCCTCTCTCTCCCACCATCTCTGAAATCATTTGTTTTACTTGTTGACTCGCACCGCGCTTGATAGTGAATGCAGTATTAAAGCGATTTACAAACTGAACTTTTCAAAGAGAAATATATTTTATTTGAATTCTATTTCCAAACCTCTTGTCTAACGAAAAATAACCTCTGTATGTAAACGGAGTCGGTGTACAAAAAAAAATGGAAATTTAAGGTCATCACCGAAGCTCACGCAGTCAAGGCTAGGATTCCGCCTGCCGTGAGCAGGCCGGATGAGAAAATTCCTCCCGCTCCTGGAACCAATCAGATTGCAGGATTTGTTGAATTCCGCCCACTCACGCATAGAGAAAAAAATTAAAAGAATTATAATTCTCTGTGACCAAATTTTGGAAACTACCTATCAAAGACATACAGTAAGCAAAATCTATTGTGCAACTTCCAAGTACTTTTTGGGCTGTATTGAATCTGAAAAGTTGTGTTGAACGCTATGACTTCTGCAGGTAATTCTGTTAACATGAAATATGTTTGTCTCAATAAGCTTGATAAGGCAGTGTATAGTTCATTTCCTTCATTTATAACTGATAATTACAGGGAAGTAATTAATTTCCTGTCATAATTATATAATAGCACATAGTGACATAGGATCAATAGGATGTGAACCAGGATCTTTCTAGGTTATGTCCCTGCAAAGGTTGAACTTAATTACCAGCAATATGCCATGCGGTGAACCAGACTTTTAACAAGAATCTATTTCAAAAAATGAAAATAGTTTTTCGTTTCCGGAATGGTAAGGGGTGCTAGGAGAAAAGACAGAATACTGTAGTGTGGGTCACTTGGCCTGTCATTCTTATTTCAAGTCGTGTACATGTATTGAAGCTCTCGCGAAATAAAGATAGAAATGTGAACGCAAACTCTCTGAACGGTCTTCCTTGGTATCAACATGCATAATTAGCTTTCAAACGCATAACGCAAGGCGCAATAGAACGAGACAACAGACGTATTGGCGTTTTTTGAGGGGAAAACTGCCTCGCTGCTGGTAAGCTAACCTGCGATCAGGCATACTTTTCCTTAGACATGGTGGGAAAAGGTACGCCTGATACAATTTCTGAACGAGTCGTCCGCTCGTAGTCCAGAATCTGGACTTTACTTTGATTGGCCGAAAAACAATAGAGCTCTTGGAGCCTCGCTCCGATTAATTACAGAATTGCAAATCATACTTCTTGTAAATCGGTTAACAGCTGATGAAATTATGGCCGCCGAGAAGGATTTCAACGCGAGTGATCTTTAGGCTCTGTTTACAGCTGCTGTTGCTTCGACTTCAGATGTTTTTCAAAAACCTTTAAAGGAAGAGCGGAGAGAATGCATCCGAAGAATGATTTGAATAAAAGAAGGCATTACGGTTGTACTTCCCACGGGATTTGGCAATAGTGTTATTAATACAGGCCTGAACATTCTAGAAGAAAATGCATCGTTCTTCTTCCACCAACTCGAAAACGTTTGTAGTTGTGGCAAGTCCTTTGGAATATATTCGGAAGCAACAAGTTGCGAATCGAAAAAGAACCGAATAGAACTTTAGGGCTGCCACATTCGGGGAATCAGCCGAGCTTGACAGAGAAATTCGACACTGTTTACGGAATCGCTGAACAATCTCAACACACTTCTAACAAAATGATAGCTGAGTACCTGCTGCTGAAAAACTAGAATTTCTCAAAGTCCATTTTCCACATATTAATTTTTATAGCATCTTTTATTGGCATCTCAAATATTCGAGTTTAAATAAAGTTTATTGCACTGTTGATTGCGCCTGATGATGACATGAAGAATTCGGGCTTTTTCTGCCATTTTATCTCGAAATTCTTTGTTCCTTGATGGTTTGAAGAGAGAAACCGCACCAACTATCAAGCAGGATTTGGAGAAATAGCTTTGATTGCAGACATCAAAGCCAGAGTGCTATTTTGTTTTTGTCGCGTCTTTACTTGAATCGCAGCGTGCAGGTGATTTCCGGTAAAATCTGATTGGCTCAGATTTATAGCATGACACATGATAACATCACTCTTGACAGGTGGGCGGCAGACGACTCGTTAAGAAATTGTATCAAGCGTACTTTTTAGCGCCCTGTCTCAAGAAAAGTACGCTTGATCGCAGGTTACTGGTAAGCCTATGCGACTTCCAGATTACGTGACATAGAACAACCTCACTTATCTCCCCAGCACTACGAGCTGAGTTGTAAACAGGATGTGCTGGATCGGAAAAGAGTATTGGTTATTGAGCAATGTACAAACTCCAACAACGAGCCAACAAACTTTGGGGAAGTCGCTGCGCAGACTTAACCACACCACGCAGGAGTGACCCAATTGTTAATGACGGCAAAGCGATATATCCAACACGTACATCTCCAAAAGGAGGGCGGGAGGGGAAAAACTTTGACAATTTGCAAACAGCTAGTTGATTTTACTATAGAAGACAAACTGCCAAGTGAACCTTGGACGACTAACTGAGGCTTTTATAGCTAGACCCTGTCTATTAAAGTAGCCAGTTGCACAGGTTCTACTATGTAGTAGATAGGCATTACACGTGCTCTTTAGCAATAATGAATGAGGCTTTAACAGATTTGGCCAATGCAGGTGTACGTTATAATCTGAGATCTAGGAACAAGGCCTTTATGTCCTCGTTTTATTTACAACAAAAGCGTTGATTTCATGACCCTGAACGGGTGACTACAAAGAACGCGAAGATAAATATCACGACCTGAATAGCCCTTTTAGTACGGCCACGTTCCATTAACCGTATTTTACTGATAGGGCAGTAAAATCTCATTTAAAGAGAAGAGCAAATACTTTTTTATGTGCACAATACATCGAAGCAGAAAGTCTACAAATACCTATTTTACCTTCAAATACTTACCCCTCCATAACATTTCAAATTCCGTTTTCCGTGACATACGAACCACTGGTTCCTCGTTAATCCAATTTTTAACTAAGACTTGTTTGCATTACTAATTAACACGAAAAGGGATAACTTGGGACTTTTTAACAATATATCGCTTTAATCCAACCCAAGATCATTCAGATATTGAAAACGTCCGATGCATAATCCATTTCCTTCGCTTTTGTGTTTGCCAGCATTATGATTTGCAATATTTCAGGTTTACGTGTTCACAAGTTTGTTTTTGTAACTCGTAGATGTTTAGATTTCCAATTACAAACTCTGTTTTGATTGGTCATTCTAACTCGCTGTGTAAATAGTTCACCATGAATTTAAAATAGATACCTTTCGTTTCTGAGAAAACAAAACAACAACATTCTTTTACAAATCGCACCGGGTATTCCTGATTTCTGTATTAAATTTAAGTTTCATTTAGCATTTACTTGTTCATCCACGCTTTTTGGAACTGTTACATACACTGTACCGCGTGCTTAGATTTAAACGCATACCTGAGGTAGCTCCTATCGTTGTGTTTACGAGCAAGTGATCTCCTTGGCTAGTAATATATACGATGAAAATAATGTGGATGACCTAGGTTCGTTTTTAACCAAATACGTTCCAGCAAGTTTCCTCCTTTTCCTGCTGTTATAAAATAGACGTCTCAGCTTTTTCTCTGTAATTCTGCTCGGTTCTCGGGCATGTCTATGTCGATGCTCACGCAAATCACAACTAAAGTAAACACACTTTTGCTTATCGAGACCTGTATTTCAACTTTGGAATCAAGTCTTGAGAATCAAATAACTGTACAGCCTTTCAAACTACATCAAAGTTATAAAGAGCTAATCACAGTCTCCACTGATGACATTAAATCGTGTAAAACTAGAACAGAACTATACACACAAGATGTTGAACAAAGGATATAAGCTAGACCATTACAAGAAACAAACTGTTTAACAATAATAGAAAACAACGCAATAGACAAATAGACGTGTGGCCATTTGTTCGCTGTGCAAATGTTTTTACTTTGTCTTCAGATTCCAATATGGCGTCCATTTGTTTGTAGAGTTATTTTCTTTGTCCCTGTCATCGTCAGAGTAGTTCTTAATAAGGTACCCACTGCTTTTTGAAGAATTGGTATTTTGACTTGTATCTCTTTCAATAGTTGCGTCCATTTCAGTTGCATTCGAGTATATTCTTGCTTCATTCAGTTCCCGGAACGACCCGTTTCGAAGCTGACGCTTGACATCTTTTAGTGTGGGTCTACCACGAAAAGCGTATGCCTTTCTTTGTATGTGTTTTGATTAAGCCAACCCAAGGTCGACCTTCAGTAATCCAAACAACGCATCACAGTGCTCTTCATGATCTTGCACTACGTGGTTTGCTATAAATAACCAAAGTAAACAGCGCCACGTGGCTTCTATTGTGCATTACCCAATCAAAACACCACCACGTGCTTTCCACTGTGCATTGCCCAATCAAACACCGCCACGTTTTTCTATTGTGCATTTTGCTGCACAGGAAAAAAACCGAAATCTAACGTATTTTATAACTCGAGCCCCTACGGGCCCGAGTAATAAAAACCCTTCAGGCGGCTGGTATGTCCGCTGATAATTTTAGCCCTTAGAGATAAATATTTGGCAGAGATACGAAGATTCGGGGGCTATAATGTGAAAGTTTTGAAGCCAATCTCTTAGCCGATGATATTATCAGCCGACATACCAATAAGCTAGAAAGGGCTTTCTTTATTTTGCTTTCATAGCTCGCCATAATTTTCATACTGTTTAAAAACCGCTGGTAAAAGGCCAGTGTTGAACTAAGGGCAATTGCACTCGATTGACGTAAACAAGTACATTTGATTGGATTAATATTTTTTTTCCACTCCCTTTGGACCGCAACTTGACAACTGTCTTGTGAAATTAAGTCTCGCAATTACGGAAGCTTGTAGGTGCCATCCGAGTTGTTGAAAATTCGACAACAAAGTTGTGAAAATCCGACATCCGAGTTGTAAAAATCCGACATCCGAGTTGTGAAAATCCGACATCCGACTTGTTGAAAATCCGACATCCGACTTGTTGAAAATCCGACATCCGACTTGTAAAAATCCGACATCCGACTTGTAAAATCCGACATCCGACTTGTAAAATCCGACATCCGACTTGTAAAAGTCCGACATCCGACTTGTTGAAAATCCGACATCCGACTTGTTGAAAATCCGACATCCGAGTTGTGGAAATCCGACATCCGCCTTGTTGAAAATCCGACATCCGACTTGTAAAATCCGACACCCGACTTGTAAAAATCCGACATCCGACTTGTTGAAAATCCGACATCTGAGTTGTGAAAATGCGACATCCGACTTGTTGAAAATCCGACATCCGACTTGATGAAAATCCGACATCAGACTTGTTGAAAATCCGACCACCTAATATCCAGCAAGTTGCAAATTGTCGAATCCTAAGCATATTTGGACACGATGAAGGCTGTCTTATACTTTTTCAGTTTCTTGGTTGGCATCCGTCACTGTATGTGCAAGCTACCAGGATATACTCCACCTCTTCGAAGAGGGAGACATGTGAACACGGATCGTATCCTTTCAGTAAAAAGGCAGCGACAGAACTGGTCAGAACTCAGTTTAAAAAATAGTTTCAGCAAACAATTTTTCCTTACAGTAAGTCCAAGGTAACACCTTGGTACAAGAGTACTTTCAGAATGGTTTCACATATGTTGAAATTCAAGCATTCCTGCTCATGGTGCATGGAATCCGGATAAGGTAGTTACAAGGGCTTAAGACTTAGTTTGAGTTGAACCTTGAAGACCTGTTTCAGATTTTTGTAGTTACACAGATGATGAGCTTGCAGCCTCCGTCAGTTAAAACATGTTGTAAAAGAAAAGTTAAGGTTGCGAAGAAGAGGGCAAACTGATCTCGCAAGTGGTATTGACGTTCTTGAGGTGAGAACTGTTCGTTTTTCTGTTTTTTACTTATCTTCCAAACGTGCAGTCCCACCAGTACCCATGAAGGCTATTAGCAGGCGCCGCTGTGTATGTTTAAAGGCATGTAGGGAGGTGGGTTTTGAAAACGCACGGGTTCCAGGTGCACCTAATATGGACTCTTGACCCAAAGCAGAACCAAACTAGCTGGCGTTAATTAAGTGGTTCATCCAATAAACAGTTCCTTAACGGCCAAAAATGACAACAACAATCGAATTTGGGAAACACTGCCGTTGAAATATATTTTGCAGTGGTCTATTCAACAGTTGAATTACACGTCACCTTAAAATTTGAGAAACGCTCATGTTTTCTTTTCATGATTTCGTATGAGGCGCGGATTACTCTATCTAAATAACCTTATTTTCTACCTAAATGCCATCAGATTCCCGTAAGAACTCACGTCACCGGCGCTCGAGCGGTCAGCGGAATGCGGTCGAAAACAGGTCCCTTGCGACTCGCTGTCACTCGCTTTAAGAAATGGGGACCTAAGATCTATGAGTGATATGTTCTCAGTGAAAGCTCCGTCTGATTCGAGCTTTTCTCCTCAAAATATCGTTAAGTAACCAAATGAGGGTTTTAAATAAGTATTTAACATCTTTTTTTTGCATAAGGAGGAGCTACAAGGAAGCGGAAGCATCATCGGGTATCGACAAATACATCAGAGGTTACAAAATGACCATGGGATAATTGTCAGCAGGTAACGGTTGCAATCACTTTAGGGAATGATAACTGGCAGTGTCATTGTTCATACCAAGGTAAACCGTCATTGTTTTCCAACATTTATCTTTATGGTACCTTGCAGTTACCTTTAATTGTTTGCTCAGCTATTCTAACAGGGAGACTGTGTGGCTTGCTCTGGGTGTTCTTGATCCAGTAGGGGTTTCTGAGAGGAGGAGAGGTCGGTTAATTCGGCGAAAGTATTTTTGCAAGGAACGAGTTCTGTCAATGATGGTAATAGGACTGAGTGGAGTACAATTCTGGGAGAAATCGGGCAAGTTATTTCAAATGTGGAGTGATTCACAAAATACGACGACCACGATTTGTTACATGAGCATGATTGAAATACTAGCATAATATAATTACTGCAGAATTGTTACGACACGAAGTCCAGTTGAACTTTTTCACGGTTTTTCTAACTCAATTTTAATTACGATTAGACTTGAGGAAAAACAGAAAACCATTCTAAGGCTATTTTGCAATGAAAGTGTAACCATTTACAACCGAATGACGTGTGCTACTGTCCAATGAAGTGTCCAATAAGGACTGCAGAGAACCAGCCAGATTCCAGAATTTTGTTATAGTTACGATCAGTTTATTTATCACTCACAGGCTCCTATTTATGTTAAGATCAATAGTTAAATACTAACTTTTCAGTGCTGATGACACTGAAAATCTTTGTAGGGTCCAAATTACCTGTGGCACATAGACGGCTACGATAAGCTAAAGCCTTTTGGGTTTTGCATTCATGGAGCAATTGATGGGTATGAGCTTTAGACTTTTGAAATATGAGTGACTGAGTAGATGTACATCTTTGTGGCATTGTTTTATTTAGTCAAACGCACTTTTTGAAACTTTTTTATGTAGATACTCAAGACGAATAATGTGGTTGGAGGTTGGATCTACAAATAACAATCCAGCAGTTGTAGCAAAATATTACACTGAATGCGTGCGTCAAATTGGGGGTAAGCAAGAACAGAGGTTGTCTTAAAAATCTCACAGCTTTACAGTCGCTTTTTTGCTGTACGCTGTATTAATACTGCAGACTTCATTTAGTCTATCCATAATGAAAAAAGACTTTTGTTAACAGGTGTCTGCTTCGAAATCGTTCTTCATAGTTTCGTCGTGCAAACGCCGAATAGATTCCTGCACTCCACTTGAACTCTGGAAGCGAAGTTCAAATAACAAACTAAACCGTCAAACAATCTCGGGGAGCACCAAATGTTACTTCCACCAAAATCAGGCATGGGAGGCTCGAACCAGTTTCCCACCGTGGTATTTCACCCAATGAAATACAAAGGCCAAAAATGTGTAAAGTTATTTATTAGTGATGACCATCTGGTGGTAATATGTGAGTGCATTGTTCAACAGGAGTTCCTCGTATAATTCGTGCAGACAATGGAACTGAAAATTGCACAATTGCAGGGCTACAAAGATTCTTTCGTACAGATCACACAGACGCTTTTGCCGGAGAAAAATGCTTCATGTATGGCAGATCAGTTACCAATCAGGTTTGAGACAATCTCAGTCTTGTGAAGATCAATTGAAGGAAAACATGCAGGTTAAACTAAGTGAACTCCACACTTACGTGTGAAATGTGACTTGTTTTTCGTTGAAATTGGCGAATTTCATTTTGCGTTTTTATGGACAGAGACGAACGGTTCATTGTCAGGTCAAAGAACTTGACTTTCCTGATTTTGTTTTCTTTGGGGGAACAAAACGGACAGTTGCGTTCGACAAGGGACCTATTTTATCATTTCGGGTGGCCAATCAGAACAGGACTTTGCTCTATCTTTCCCGCTCACGGACTCTACGAAATAACAAAAAGGCGCATTCTACTTTCATTTCAAATGCACCCCTGTCATAGCTTGAAAATTTTGCACCCGCTTTGTGGTTGGTATAAAAAAATAAATAGTTGGGTAGAGAGGACAACATTTGAATGTATGGCGTCTATATCTTTCCACTTGCAAGCATTTGAGAATTACCAGAAGAAAGATTCTTTGCATTTGTTGTTCATCTTACCTCCCACGCAGGCGTGTTTAAGGGAGTAACTTGTCTCTCCTCTCACCAAACACCTGAGTGCTTGCATGCATGCATGCTGCATTCATGCAGTCCTAAAGCAACAGTCATTACATTATTCTGGTGTCTTTCTGTTTATTTTTTGCTCCAAAGAGAAAAGAAGCATGGTGGTCTTTCTTAAGGAGAAGCAGATTGGTGGATCGTGTATTTCAAGGTTGGCTATTTCTTTTACCAGGAGGTCTACAGAATTCAGAAAACAAATTTACATTACAATTTCTTTTCTTTTGTTATTTTAGTTTTTTGTCTCATGCAATGTTTCAATTTTAGGAACTTAGAGATAATGGCCTCTTCTGCGACGACAATATTCTTCAGTCGTAAGTTTTATTAACATATTGTAATAACCATCTTCGTGGCAACTATCTAAAATTCCAGTTTCCTGGGTTTCATATAGCTTAATACTTCTTTTTTTGTTAGAGTGATTTATTTAACAAAAAGATTTATTATGTAGCACTGAGATGAGTATGGAAATTATAGCAAGGTCGGAGGAGCTATTCCATTCTGGAGAATGCTGATCAGATGAATCTCAATACAAAACGCAGTTAAAAAGTAAGCTTGATGGGCTGACAATTGAGAAAGACCTTGAATTGGAAATACTGTCGATCCAAAAGAAGTGGTTATTCCCCAGAGCCTCAAAACTATGTTTTTCGTTTCAAGTTGAAGTGGTCTATTGAATTTCACTGAAACCTAAAATATCCATTACTTGAAATACATACATCAATCCTTTTCGTTTCTTTCATAGAGTGTGCCTGAAGTTTTGCTTTATGCCACTTTTTCAACGAGAACTTTGCCGAGTTGCTTGTCATTGGAATACACATAGAACAAGGCCTTACCCAAATCAAGAAACCGAACATCATGATGGAAAAGTTGACGTTCTCTTCTTCATTCCCGAAATGACAGGTATAGACTGGAAAAGTGTCCTGTAATTTCTTTTCAATTCAACCTTTGCAAAAATGATTCTCAAAAAGTTGTGGTGCAACTTCGTTTTGAAAGGGGAGTGGCGAGGTTGGCATTTCGTCAACGAAGTGAGCGAATCTTGACTGAAAATTGAAAGGGGTTGCATGATGTTACGATACATCACAACCTTGAAAGGTACGTATGCTTAGCTAACCATACTTTATTTAACCTAGAAGTGCTTTCTTTCTCTTAAGGTGCAAATGATTACAAGTCACCAGTGGATATCGATACCTTGTGTACTGTTGAAGAAACCTTCTGCGTTGAGCAAAGTCAGTTTGGTTGTGAAAAGGAATACATAGATGTATTTCTTATGCTTATGGAAGAGAATAACCTTGTGAATCCAACAAACGCCACCGAAGCAGAAAATTTGTATTTGACATTGCTGACCCTGTTGCAAGGAGTAGTTTGATTGCCTTGATATATGAACCAGCCTCCCCTTCCCCTTCACCGATCAGAGAGGGCATTCTCGACGACGAAAAGGAAGTTTTACAGTTTGTTAGTTGATGTTTTAAGTCATTATGGGAACACATGGCGTCAAAATATATTGCAAGTAAACCTTAAAAACACTGTTTAGTTCTTACTCCTGTTGCAACCACAAAAGGATAATGCTCAGTTGTTTTGATGTCAGTGCAAGCTATAAGGAACCCTTGTTACCCTACTTAGATCACAAAAAAATATAGTCCAGGCTGATAGTATGACACGCCTTCATGAGTGCATGATTTTGATATTAACAACAATACGGGAAAATCAGCAAATACAGGGAAATAAAAGGTTACTTTAAGCATAAGGACGCATGATTGAACCATCTGTCACAATGAATAGCCTAGTTTCGAATTATGCGGAAACAAAAGAACAGAGTCGAGGTTCAGGGCAATAATTAGCATTTTCCTTTGTTTTGAACACAACAAAATGCTAATTATTCCCCTGAACCTCGACTCTGTTCTTTTGTTTCTACACAATTCGAAACTAGGCTATTTACACTGTTGCAAACAAACGTTGAAGACTGTACGAGAAAATGTCCCGCATTGAGGTGTCCATCACCTCAACAAACTTTTTCCGCTTCATATAAATTTTTTCTGCACTTGCTCCCGAACATTAGTGCTTCGTTGCCTTGGAACCCTTTTTGTTTTCCAATTTATTATTATTATTATTATTTTTCCCAATGCAAAGTCGTTTTTGACGTCAACCCGGTGTTGAATCCAATCTCATTCCTTACTCGGTGAAAGATCAACCTCAATTGTTTTCAATTTTTTGGGGGCCTAATAGAGAATTAGTTTTGGAAAAGTGGAGAGAACTAATGCAGGGTAAGCACTTTTGAGGTGATCGACACTTTAAGAGCGAGGTCATTTGCACTACTGCTATGGAATGTGTAAAAAGTTGTGCCGTAATTCAGCACAAGCTCGCGTCCCCAGATGTCATTGGCCATCCCAGAAAGGAATGCAGTGTGAAGGTAGCTCCAGACACGTCATAGGTTACGATATAATGATACTGTATCTGTAATGTCCGATTACACTTTCATTTCCTTTACAGTTTACTGTCTTGTAATTCATTACGCTAATGTCGACTGGTATTATGGGGAAAGAGCTTGCGCGTTCGTTTTCTTAGTTGGGAAGGATAGGCCGTGGGATTTGAGAATGTTGATTCGCGATGTTATGATTATTTGACATTTGTCCACGTACACAGAGATGAATATCGGAAAGATACTTTTTATGCAATGTTCTTATGATTCTTTAAGGTTTTCAACGCAAAAATGTCGTATTTATGTGCTTTCGGTTGACAGCATCGTAGTTAGTTTCACTTACAAATATCGTTCAGAGTATAGGTTTAATTTGTTCATTTCCCTAGTCTAAAAAATGCTGTAAAAATAAGTAACCTCGGTTACCCCAATTTTTTATTGCAAAAAAGTGATCAGAAGGTCAAGATGAAACTCTCTCCAAAGTTTAAAAATTTATGTGGAGTTATGTAAGGTGACTCTCAGTCCGCTCCACATATTTTTTTAAACTTTGCAGAAAGTTTTATTCTGACATGCTGGTTACATTTCAGAAATAAAAAATGGGGGTCACCGAGTTCGTTTTTGAGATATGAGCAGCTAAAGCAAAAATATGTGATCTTTTTGAAGGGCTTTTACTGTTGCCACGGTAACTTTTTATGTCACAAAAATAACGAAATCTTTTTTAACAATAATTGGTCTTTGACGTGGTACCATAACATTGCTGTTAAGTGACAAAGCGTTGTAGTGTCAATCCTTCGATTGAGAACGTTTCTTTCAAGTATTGAAACTAGTTTGAGCCACCTTAGGTGCCTGAATTTCCGAGGACGCAACGACGAAGAAAGAATACAACATATTTCTCAGTCTAACATATCAAATAAAAAGAACTGTTCTCGCAATATAGCGGCGCTCTTCACAAAGCCAATGAAGGAGACTTCCTTTTCAGTCATTCTCCCGTGAGGTGTGCCACTTTAGTCCTTCAGGTCCCACAGGTCTGAGCGGTTGATGTATAGGTCAAAATTTTCTTTCTGTTGGTTGAATGAAAGAAAATTGCTTGGAACTTCAAGAATGCCAAAGCAAGTGCGTGCTCTCGGTCGCAAAGCCATCTCTGACATGGTCACCATGCGGATAGAGATTTTCTTGTCTGGTACAAGGACTTGTGAAGTAGTGCAGAACTGTAGGAACCTAGCTAAGGTGGCGTATTCCGCTTCGCGTACATACAGCCTCAGCCACTTGAACACCTTTGATTCTTGCCTATTTAATGGCACGCAGTGCAGATGATCTAGGAGCCTGTCGGCACTAAGATTGTACATGGAGTAAATATCATCTATCACTTGTGGGGACACATCATTCCAAAAGCTACCCATTCCTTCCCTTATCTTTAGGAGAGCTAAAAAAGGCTTTTCCACGAGCTCGTTCATGGCAGTGGTCAATGAGAGTGCACGTAGATTCTCCGCCGACGGAAGGGTTCTCACATTGTACTCATCCAAGACATCGATTACGTCATCCAGGGGAAACAGCCTAACGCTCCACTGAAGACATTACATTGCTTGGGAGGAAGAAGGTGGAGGAAGGAATCCAGCAGACAATCATCATCCACTTTTCCAAACAGCATATGGTGGACAGATGCCCTTGCAAGCTGTATTGGAAAAGAGGCGCATTGGATAAGCTGGTGGGTGATGATACGGCCGATCGCGATGTAGTTTTCTGTCATCTGAGGCGAGAGGGCAAGTGAGAATTGGGAGCTGCCACTACAGTTTTGTCCCAGGAAGTTCTCCCAAAACAAAGAATACATCTCCCGTAGAACTCCATCACCGGTTGCATCATCCTCTTGGAATGATGGAAAAAGTTGTTTTACAATGACGTCTTCATCCTGATACAACTTTAACACTTCTGCTACAATGTCTTTCCGAGAAATCACAATGTACACTGAGTCCACTAGTTTCTCGTTTTCCTGCTTTCTTTGTCCTTCCAGTATAGGATAGCTTTCTGTGCTAGTTACTTTGCTTGAATGTGTTGCCTACTCTTCTCCTGACAGCAGTATGTCAGGTGGCTCTTCACTAAGAGGAAATAGAGAGGAGTAGTCCTCCAAGTTGACGTTTCCTTCGTCGCTGGTTGGAACATCCACCTTTCCGTTGAAAAAGGACACCTCGTGTTCATCTTTAGAGAGTGGTAAGGGCTCGTCTCGTCTCGTTCTCATCCGGATAAATGACTTCTTCTGGCCTTGTGGACAGACTGAAGAACTTGGGGGATACATTGAGGGAGCCAATCCAGTCGTAAACCGCACTCATGAAACTCTCGTTCCCGAAGTTTCGACTAACAATGCCCAATAACTGGTGTCTCACGCGTATAGTTACACAATTGTCGCTGCCGTCTTCTGGTTCACTTGGTACTCTTAACTCCCGTCGCAATCTTAGGTTTTCCAGCTCCTCCGCTTCTTCTTTTGTTTTTTGAATTAAGTCTGCAACCTTGTCTATCACTGATTGCTTTTCCTGTTGCCCTCTTTCTTCTTTCTCTCTATCCATCTGCTTTCCATCTGCTATCCATCTCTATCCATCCATCTGTTTTGGGTTTATAGCGGGCTCATATTCAAAGCCTGAAAGGCTCATATAAAGCCCACTGACCAAAATGATTCTTATACCACCAAGAAGAGGGAGAGATGAGCTTTCCAACGATGGGTTTAGAAGCAAATTTGGAGCCATTTGGCGGAGATATCGCATTTTGAACTCAGCACTTTTTAGGGATTTTATCGAGAGATCAGCAGGAAAATTTGTCGCGATCGGGTTTATGTGCAGTTTTCAACCAGAGCAAGTATACATGAAAATTAGCATACGAAGACTATACAAGTGCAAGTAAGTTAATTTGTCTTATGTTTTTACGATATCCACTTGCACATTTTTGCCATCATGTCTCCAGCGTCGGCATTCACAATTTATAAACTATGATTTTGCATTATTTCGCTAAATGTCAAACAAATCCTTAGAAATTTTGCGGGGCGAATGGTAGATCATAAACGTTCGCAAGTATACATGAAATTCATTTACTTTATTATGATCTATACTTGTTTTTCCTCGTGGTATAATAGCCTACCAAGCTACAGTTGCTCAATTTTACTTTCTGTACGTCTTCAAGAGATATTCGCTTTTCAGTTGCATGTTCCATACAAACGCCTATAAATGTTTGCATCCCGATCCGGCTGCCAGATGGCTCGAATTTGATTGCGCAATAGCCTAAGTCTCGCATTTCTAGCAATGTAGAGTCTGGTGTTTCGCTCTCTTTCATCTTCCACGATACTTTGAAAAAGAAAGACAGTCTTGTAACTTCTGCAACTGATCTCGGATCAGTGCATTCAGCAGCGACACAATCTGCTTTACACCTCCACTTTACACAAATAGTTTTTTGAAATCACAAATACCAGGCAAAACTTGACAAAACAGACCGTTGGTCCTCAGCACGTCGATTTTTTGTCCAGTCATATCGCTCCAATCATATCATATGGTTCCTTTTTCAGTTCTACAAGGTTGGAATTCCTCCATTCCCTTCGCCATTTTGGCGTTACGCCTACGTCTGCGCAATGGTGTTCATGACAAGAATCGTGTCATTCGAAAACAGATTATCCCAGAGTCGCTCGTTTCCCGACCCGTTGGTCAAGGGGAACGAAGACTCCTGGAACGAGTTTGGAGATAAAATGGATCGAAATGCGCCAATCAAACGATGCGCGTTTCTTTGGAAAAGAGTTGACCAATAGAAAATGTAGAAAATAAGCCAATGAATGAGGAGGTGAATTAGCTTCTGTTGCAAACAAGTGAGAATTGCCACGTACAATATTCTGATGGGGTAAAGTGCGAGTGCTGGTTAGCTCATTAATTTATCTTGACAGTTTTGATCATGTGTAAAAACGTAGGAAAGATCACGGAAAAGTGCTTTTGAACACGTGAATTGTGTGACGTCGGCATCAAAGTGGTCAATAAAAGGAAAGAGTTTTTTTTTGTCATTTTGTGTCAGGTAGTCTTTCGTGGTTCGGTGGTCATCGCGATCGCCTCTGAATGAGCAGCCTACGTGTAGCCGGGGGAACGTCTACGAAAAGCTGGCCCAAATCGTGTTCCGTGACGTCACGCCTTTTGCAAGATAGATTGTACCGTTGAGTCCGCTCGCTTTTTCGGCGGTGATGATAACAGTGAGGAAGGAAACAGTGCAAAAGGAACGTGAATAGTTTTTTAATCTTGATTCGGAGATGGGCTGCAACTAACTAGCCTGGGGAGCTTCAGTGTGCTGAAATCCAAACTTTTTGGAGGCGATTCCTTCGAAAACAAGCCGAGCCTTTCGAAACTTGCTAAGTAGGAGCTTCTCGTTGCTTTTTTTTAATTCCTCAAGGTTGTGCTGCAAATTTTGCCGTTTCGTAAGGACAGCATAATTGTATTGTTCTTAAACGATGATTACTTGTCTCCATAAATGAGATTAAGGTCTAATTAACTCCGAAGCTTGGACAAACTTTCATTGCTTACAGAAAGGATTTACTACAAGACACCACTTGGTAAATATCATTTATCTAATTTCGCTGAATCCCTATCAACAATTAATCTGTAACTATTTTCAAATTGCGAACAATACTTTAGATAAATAAATCGGTTTGAAACCGATGGCAGTGAGTGAATCCGTAAGCAATACAACAACACCGTCTGTAAATGTAAACAAGATTGTGTTCACATCAAAGGTTGCTTCTTCTTGCTTTGGACTAAATATCGCTCATAATCCTTTTCAATCTCTCAAAAACAAATTATACACTTTAAAAAGGACATTGACTCGCAAATGAGTTCCAAAGAACAGAAATATATTAAAATTCAATGAAGTACCATAGTTAGTGGAAAAACGAAGCCTTCGTTTACACCAATTTTAGCGGAAATACCAATTATTCCAGAAATTGCATAAATTAACGTGACGTCACGGAACACGACTTGGGCCAGATTTTCGAAGACGTTCCCTCCTCCCGTTTTTCTTTCGGGGGAGGGGACGGCTACGCGTATGCCACTGAACGAGGAGATAGCGAGTTCGAATTTTACTTTGCAGTACCTTCTGTGAACAGTCTGTGCGGAAAACAGCTCAATTACGTATGGGGAAATGAGAAGCTACGGGAAGCCTACATTTTGTGCGAAGGTTTCTTAGCCGATTTCCTATGGGGCAAAAAAAACAGCATTTCAATGTTTTTTGTATCATGGTCAATATCCAGTTCAATTCTGGAGTCCGAAGTCCAAAGTTTAAAACTGTTGTTAACGGCATTGATTCCAATCAAACCCAGTACAAAGATGCTTTACAAGTTTCTATAATGCTATTTAAAATACTTAATACTTTTTCTTAACAACACCGGGAGAATTTTAAAATTAGGTAATTAACCCGATAGGCATACGATTACCGGATATGGCATTGCGTGCAACAAAAACATAAAAAACTCTTTTCCGGTCACGCACACAATTCTTTAATACAATAATACAAATTCCCCGTATTCTCTCACGTGGTGTAGTGATCATCTCGAATTCCTTTGAATCAGGAGATACCGAGTTCGAATCTTACTAGGGTTGCTTAATCTGAAAAGTGTCTCTACAAGGCAATAAAATCTTGCGCATGCGCTGCACAACCACGACCCCCCCCCCCCCCCCCCCGCCCCCCCTAAACAAAAAATCAGAGCCGAATCCTAAATGCGAAGAACCGCGTTCCCAGGGTGTCTTCTCCCGCTCAAGGGGAAAGGAAGAAGAGAGATTCTGGAAACGATGCTCAATGTTTTCACCTTTCATTATTCATTTTCCGAGTTCAGTGGCTCATAGCAACTGATTATTCAATACAAACGTTTTTACTGGGTTGCCAAACCCAGTCGGAATCTGCGTAGCGTTTCGTCGTTTTATTTTCCGTGTCGGTAAAAGTCTTGCCTGTCACTCCCCTGCTAAGTGGTGGCTTTGTGCATAGAGCCTTCTGCTCGTATTTTCTTAGGATCGAGAGGGTAGTGGGAAATGCGTAGATTTCTCTGGTGGACACAGTAGAACGATTAACTTAACCGGCAATGGCGTCGAAAGTCATGTAACGCGAATGGCGTTTTAGTGGATCTTTGAACAAAATATACCCTTATGAAGCTCAATAATGGCAAGTCAATTGGATTTACAGGCGGTGGAATCTTAAAAGCGACGAGTAATGGCCTTCGACAACAATCTATCGCCCGTCGAGCCGAAATCAAAGTGAGCTGCTGAAGTACATGGTAATTTAACACGATCGAGTTTCTTGTCTTCACGCACGCAATGAAATAGGAAGAGGTTTTCGCCTCTAAGAGCAAATATGTTGTTTGTTTCAATAAATTTTTCGCTGGAAAAGGATTCTGTGGTATTTTCTGCCCTTGTGAATTATAATATCATGTTGTGTATTGAATTTTCGAGCTTAAGGTTGAAATGTGATATGGGAGAAGTTTTTTAGTATTGCTCACGGTAAGCAGGAAGCGTTACGTTCACAGGCCTGTTGGAAGCGTACTTGAGTTTCAACAAAATGAGCCCCAAAATCAGTGAAAAATTGTGACGCAGTAGAATAATAAAGTAGCTGCTATTTCCAAAATGATGGAATTACCTGGTTAGAATAAATAACGTCGTACGCGTCTTGGAGAGTAAATTTTGACTTTGCATAAACAAGACTTGGGCGATTGTGATCTTTGTTTTGACTTCGCTCATTTCATTGTCAAACTTTATAACACTTGACAGAAAAAGAAACTTACAAAAACCCGGTATCTTGCCATCATTTGACACAGATACTTCACTGTTTGGCTAGTAAACATGCCTCGGTATATTCATCCCGGCGCCCGCTGTTTTCCGCGCGATGTCACTTTCGATTTTGCGATTTATTTGTGCAGCCAAAAGGTACAATAACAAAATTGAACGTTGCAAAAATCCCTCAAAATGTTTGTCGCTGATCGTAACTGTTTATATTCCATATTCACGGTTCAAAATAAATGTTGTTTTCATGTCCTAAAAATGTTATTCTCGAGCGATCGTCCTGGAAGCTTCCCTCTGCTCTCTCTAAAAACTGTGTATCAATATTT
Source organism: Montipora capricornis (assembly GCF_036669925.1). Classification (NCBI taxonomy): domain Eukaryota; kingdom Metazoa; phylum Cnidaria; class Anthozoa; order Scleractinia; family Acroporidae; genus Montipora; species Montipora capricornis. The sequence continues at coordinate 53,952,401 of NC_090884.1, forward strand.
ATTTACTTTTGCATCAATATTTGTTTTTGCATAAAGCAAGCTAACAAAATCTGTACCTTGCTGAGTTCGCATTTGTTAGCGTTAATAGTATTTTCGGTCCGATGCTTCTGTTTTATGAGGGGTATATTGTTTTGGTCTTCCATCCAAACACTAACCTCGCCGAACCCCTAGGGATTAACTTCAGTGAACTTCGGCATTACAAAGCTGTCAGATGCTCAGCGGGCACGCTTAAACTTGTGGTGAAAAGAAGTTTGTCAACAAGACATCCCAGAAGCACATGATTCTCACTTTCTATTTATTTTCTTCAATCTTTCTGGGTTCAGTACTTTGCTAGTAACCACATGTCTTCTCAGACTATTTACCCAAGACTTCTACCATGGCACTACAATGATAGACAATACCAAAACAATATCGTGCACTGTTAGAGCTACATATTACGCAAGGACAGATCTGTTTCGTCGTACGAACGTGTGACGACCTGTGAGCCAAAGGGCCTCTTCTGGTATGACTTTTTAATGACCCCCCAACTTGAAAAAAATTGCCTGGAACGGTGCACGTACCACAGGCAACCCAGTGTACCCTCACGGAGGGTCTAGTTCTTGAAGAAAATTCAAACAAATTAATTTGATCGTAAACATCATTTCCTACGGAAATTTAAACCCACAAAGTGTAGTCATTTGCCTTCGAATTCTGGGCATCCCATGATATCGTTTTCAGAACATTAGAATTCAAGATGGCCGCCGTATTGTTTTGATGTCCGACGTTTTTATGTCAGTCTTTCTGATCAATCTCTCAGTTTCCATGTTTCTCATCTGCGTGATTGCACGTTAATTTATCCTATATCCAAAAAATACATAATATTAAACAAATTCTAAAGCAAAGTTCGTTTTGCAGTTACGTTTTTTTACAAAATGTCCGAAGAAATTAGAGGAAAACGCGCTTTTCAGATGTTTGCCGCTCTATAAATAGAGCAGCAAACAGACATATCATATCATATATCTTAATTTACCCTCTGATTTTTAGAGTAGCTTGGTGTAGCTAATATCTCCGAGCTTTTACCCTCCCAACCATGATACACAACAGAAGACAGACCACAACACCGCGAACAACGTGCCCTACCCTTTACGACAATTGTGCGGGTTCTTTTACGTCCCACAGGATTATGAACATTGAAGGGTTGTGAGACGGGAACTCCGGCTTTTCTTACTTATCCGAGATGACTAGAGAGTCTTACCATTTGCACTTTCTCCTCAGTTATTTAAAGACCCTGAGTGTTGGTCCGGCCGGAGTTGAACTCACGACCTCCCGCGTGACAGCCCGGTGCTCAACCAACTGAGCCATCGGTGCGCGGGGGAGACGAGTGTTTCTTGCGTGGAACACATCCAGATTCAAACGAAAACAATCATTCTTTTCTTGCAGAAACGCAGTGACGAGAGGATCAGAAATTAAAAACGACAAATAGATGGGCATGTTAGAGGCAAACAAAACAGCACACAGAATATATCTGGAGTAACAATAAAATAGTCAAACTTAATGTAAGGCGAGGGGTATTTCAATTTAAAAAAACACAAGACTGTAGTTTTAAATGATGGAATTAAAACAAGAAAGGAGTCACTGAGTAATATCCTCTTTTATGAATATATTTCCTTTAATTAATTAAAGTGCTACTACGATCAGAGAATCATTTTCTTTTTTTCGTCAGATTTTGATTCTACACTGGAAAAATTTTGAGCTTTGATTTTTATTCAAAGTATGTTTATTTAACAAATAAAGAAGCCTTGACTGTGCTCTGTTCTGTAAAGTACGCAGGAAGCGGCTAGAGCACGAAAGAAGTGTAGGGGGAAACACGAGCCGATAGGCGAGTGTTTCTTCCTACTTCTTGAGAAAAGTAAGAAGAAAAAACTGCAAGAAAAAACTCGTCTCCGTTGTGCAGTGGTCCTCCTTTTCATACAAGTAATAAGTCTATTGTATAAATTGGCTTCGTCCGTGAAAATGAGCCTTGCCCGGAGAAATACGCCTCCTCCGTAGAAATACGCCTTTTCCGCAGAAACAGGCCTCCTCCTTGTCCGTAGATATGCCTTTTCCTCGAAAATGGATCCTCTCCGTGGAACTGTACCTTCTCAGTGGAAACGCCCTCCCAGGGGTTTTGGGGAATAAGAGAACATGGCTAATTTGAACTGGGAAACAGGGGAACAAAAACAATTTTAGGGATCAAAAAGCTGGAACAAGTTTTAAAATAATTTAGGCACATTTTTTTCTGAGAGGGCCTAAATGGAAATGCAGCATACCTCCACCCCCTTCAACCACCTCCACCCATTGTTCTTCTCGTGAAACGAATTACCAGTCCTCTGGCTGATCACCGATCTGTCCCGCCACTTCCTGCCATAATTTAACGATGGCGAACTTTTGTGGCACTTGTGGAGAAAATCTCGGCCAAATCGTTCGCTCTACGGCACCGTTAATGCCACATTTTTGCTTCAAATGTGGCATAAAATTCCAGCAAGGTCAGTGATAGCGCTTTTTTTCCCTTGTGTGTGTTGATATTAGTTGCGATTACACACACCCTCATTCCAAGGGTTACCAAGGGAAAATTGGCTTGGGTTCTCAGCCATGTTAAGGCATTGTTTACTCGCTTTTTGGACATACGTTAAGAAAGGAAGCCATGGTTCAATGTTACTGAAACTTGGCATGCATTCTATCTTAAGGATCTTTAATTGCATGGAACGTTCATAGTGTTCAATTTTAGGTCGCGTGCCCTACAACTTTCGCCATGTTGGCGTTTTAAAGTTTCCTTTAAAATTAACAGCAGAGTCACTCTCTCTGATAGGAACAGGACGGCTGTTCCAGAATCTAGGAACTGCAACAGTTAATGCGCGGTCTCCAAATCTTGCACCAGGTGCGAGGAACCTTGAGAAGACCCAGGGGAGTAGCATACCAGGGTCTTGAAAAAAATCCTGCAGATACATTGGCGCCATGCCCCTGAGAGCTTTGAACACAAGAAGGGCTTTCTGTTCGAAGAGAGATTGCTCAAGCTTTCGTCGCTCAGACATTCAATACTTTGCTAGTTCACCATTCTGTAGCTTGAACTGAAGTGGCAACGCGCGAAACAGATGCAACGAATAAACCATCAAACACCATGTACACAATATACTGGATACAAACAGACTTGAGCACCTACTGGCAGCACTCGTTCTGTGTAACTATATAATGTTAGCTTTATTTCCCAACCTTAAAAGCCAATATTATAACTTTGGTTTTGCTAACATCGTTGGTAAAAGGGAAGGAAAGGAAAGGAGAAGCAACAAACTCAACCCACCCCACCCCAGATGCCCCACGCACGTGGTAGATCTAAGTCATGCCAGAGTGCTCAAACTAGCGAGCTAGTGAGCATGCGCAATTGCTAGCGGCAATGACTTATCCTAGTAGAGTGCTCAATATATATATGGGTTCAAATCCCGCTTGCCGTCAAGGCCTGCCTTGCCAAACAGCCCAGGGACAGTTCTAGCTCTGAGTTGTGTGTCAAAAGCACAGGGCTGGGGGGGGGGGGGGGGGTTGCTGCTTTGAGACTTTAACTGCAGTTAGAGTTTGTGGCCTTGTTAAGTGAGACTTTACAGTGTAGCATGCCTTCATTGGCAATTTTCCCTGCACCAGTGTAGGCTCAATGATAGTTTGCTTTTGATCACCAATTAGAGTGAACCCACACTGTGGTGTGGGTGGGTGATTGGCAGTTGTCTGACCAAAGCACAGGGGTGGGGAAGTTTGTGACGGCAGCAGAATTGGCTTGTTTTCACAATTTCTGCAGCCACCTTTTGACAAATCCAGTTAGATATATATAGAAACGTCAAAACCTAATCTACAAGTCGAAGAGTGCTCTACAATCGAGGAGCTTTAAAATTAATTGTATAGGAAAGTGTTCCAATAAAACCAAACAGGCACTCCAACTAGATTACACAAATCCTATAATTTATTCAATAAGATTATTCGATTTAAAGAAAACAACGAAATACATTTGAGAAATCGAACAGGATTCATCGGTACATAAACACGCGAGTAAAACTATTAACTAGAATTACAGCAATGAACACTTATACTTCTTTGACGATGTCTTGAAGGATTGTTTCACGGTGTACAGGTCAGCAACAGATAAAATAGGTCAGAGTATAACAGAAAACGGGTCAGCGAGACAGATTAGCAAAACATGCACATATCTTCGAATCTGAAATGTCTGAACTGAAAAACTGACTTATTCACGTGGCTTAATTACATAAGTTTAATCATGATCGTCGCCTTCAGCAGGGTGAATGAAAGCAATTTTTGTCACTGGGCGGCTGTACTCTCCGGTGGCTGTCTTCGCTGTAACGTTTCGAACGCGTCCATCAGCTCCGGGGTATACTTTGGTTACTCTGCCTACAGCCCACTTGCCTCTCACAGCGTTCATGTCGGCTCCCGTAACTATGTCATCAATTTCGACATTGCGGTTCTCAACGTGCCACTTCTTCCTTGGTACTAAGGTAGGAAAGACATCTCTGGTCCAGCGTTTCCAGAACGAGTCAACTATTCTTTGCACGAACTCCACTCGCTTACGGGGATTTCTGGTATCCTTAAACGTACCTTGTGGTACCTCCGGAGTTGCTCTTCCAAGGAGCATGTTGCGTTCGGACACAGGTAAGCTCCGTCGTCTGGATCATTAGGGATGCACCCGATGGGACGTTGATTCAACAGGTTCGCGATCTCTAGAAGGCAGGTGTACAACTCGAATGGCGTCAGAAGTTGTTAGCCGATTGCAATCTTCATTGATCTCTTACAGCTCTTTACAAGGGCTTCTGCAGATCTGTTTTGACATAAGCGACATAACAGCGTTATGTTCGTGCTTATGATTATGATTATGATCGTTATGTCGCTAGTGGAAACTAGGCTTTACTGAATTAAAATACTACTACAACTAATAATACGCTTTCATCAAGTTGTAGTGGGTTCATTCCCAACCTATTCTAAAGTTTTAGAATCCACATCAAATTGAACGTATTTTCCTTTAATCGAGAAAAATCCGTGGAAAGGACGCCTTGCCTGAGTCTTTCTTCACTTAAAAAATATTCTGAATTGTCAGGAAACGGTGGAACCGTTGATTCTCTTGGATTTTTCCGACATATATAAAATATATCGTCAGAATCCTTTGTAATTGTGTTACTGGAACACGGAGAGTGCTTTTTCGCATCGTTATCTTTAAGAAAGTTATGACATTTTTTAATTTCGAAGACATGTTTCAATGTTACAAACATCATGGTCAGTTACAAAATATTTGAAAAACCGTTATAATCCACATCAAATCAAACGTATTTTCCTTTAATCGAGAAAAATCCGTGGAAAGGACGCCTTGCCTGAGTCTTTCTTCACTTAAAAAATATTCTGAATTGTCAGGAAACGGTGGAACCGTTGATTCTCTTGGATTTTTCCGACATATATAAAATATATCGTCTTTGTAATTGTGTTACTGGAACACGGAAAGTGCTTTTCCACATCGTTATCTTTAAGAAAGTTATGACATTTTTTAATTTCGAAGACATGTTTCAATGTTACAAACATCATGGTCAGTTACAAAATATTTGAAAAACCGTTAGGACTTTATAACAATTGACTAGGCGAAACTTGCATAATTAAATATGATTAAGTGACAAGAAATACATATTTGAGTGAGTTACAGAGTGTTAGAAAGAATGTAGAGCCTAAAGCGTAAGTGTCAGGTTGACGTGATGAACTTGTTGGTTTAATTTCGCATCGCTATTTTAAGGGCTGGCGGCAAGGTACGTCCTACTATTTTATACCGTTCCTTTAATTATTAACTTAGCGCCCTCAGATGATGACATGATTCCGTGAAAGTTGACGCCTCAAACGATTTGCGATGATAGATTAAAGGATCGAATACAATGGGAATGAAATGTTGCAAGGAACTGGGCATCCAGCTGAGAAACCAGAGTTTACTCCGGCTTCTCAGCTGGACCCAGGCCCCAGCCGTTTTTTGGTTGCTAAGAGCGCGTGCGGCTCGTTACTTACGCCATGATTCGTCCCAACAATTTACGTGAAATTTACAAACAGGAATATTGTAAATTTCTCTAAAATAGTTCCATGTTATTTACATGTTTTGTTCAAATGTAACTCTTCCAAAGGATACTGTAAATTCCAATTTCCAATAAATTTACAGAATCAACAAAAGGTGTAAATATCATGTAAATTTTATTTACGAAACAAAAATATGTTAAATGTATTTTACAAAACAGGTAAATTATAATTTACAAGTTGTGAATTTAAATTTACATATACGCCTGTACATTTTCAACGTTTCAAGTGTGATCCCCTTTGTTGAAATTCAACCCTGTAAAATAAGTCTACCATTTCTCCAATAGGCATAAGATTACTCTTTAACACATCCTCTATAAAGAGCTGTACCATGTATTCAAAGTTCCTAGTACAGATGACTGGGTAATTTTGAATAAGATCTGATTTTTGTTGCCAGGTCATATTGTTGATGTCATCAGGTTAGGCAAGTAGAGCAGATCCATTCAGTATTTATTAACACTTTTTGTGTGAGTTATACATTCCTCCAACAAACCTTGGGAGTATTTATCACTCAGTATTTGATACTGTTACACTTAGGGGGCTTTCCATTTGACAGAACTGACCGGCCACACCAGGCATGCATTTGGAAGGACTAACTTTACATCTCCTTGAAATTAACACTCTTCGAGGATGATATACGATTCTCTGAAGAATGCGAGAGATTATTATCCAAGTGTTCCTTCAAATTGTTGCATTTTTTTTTCACAAACTGATGGGTTTGGCCGGCCAGTTCTAACAAAAGGAAGGCACCCTTAGAGACAGATGGTCTGAACCATAAGTGATCACAGCAATTGCATATATATTCAGGGCCATGTGTTATCTTATCACGAAAAGACTGAATTACTTTTGGCATGAAATGTCTAATATAGAGTCTTGACCTTGACAAATTTCAGCTTGGTTTAGCCTTGAGCTCTGCATAGCTTTCCTTAAATTGTTTTGTGCTTTTCTGTTTAGTTCTCCGATATGTTCTGGATTGAAAGATTTACCCTTATGAAATGTTTGCTTTTCATATTCCCTTGCTGCTTCAATATTTTCAGATCTTTTTTGGCGTTTCGCATTGTTTTCCTTTTCCCTGAACTCTTTATTTTGTCTCTTTCGCTTGATAGATTCTCTCATATAAGCTCTTTTTGCCACTGCTTTGTAGAAATTATTACTGACACTCAAATCACATTTGGCCATAGTTAATTAATCTATTATCACCTCTGAATAATTGTTGACATTGGTGACACTGCTGATTTCATAACCTGAAATACTGTCAAT